>NW_028188269.1:12500-17500 GCF_964204655.1 Triturus cristatus | reverse complement strand
TAGATAGGCAGCCAGATAGATAGATAAATAGATAGATAAATAGATAGATAGATAGATAGATAGATAGATAGATAGATAGATAGATAGATAGATAGATAGATAGATAGATAGATAGATAGATAGATAGATAGATAGATAGATAGATAGATAGATAGATAGATAGATAGATAGATAGATAGATAGATAGATAGATAGATAGATAGACAGTTAGGTATGTAAATAGATAGATAGATAGATAGATAGATAGATAGATAGATAGATAGATAGATAGATAGATAGATAGATAGATAGATAGATAGATAGATAGATAGATAGATAGATAGATAGATAGATAGATAGATAGATAGATAGATAGATAGATAGGCAGCCAGATAGATAGGCAGCCAGATAGATAGGCAGCCAGATAGATATATAGATATATAGATATATAGATAGATAGATAGATAGATAGATAGATAGATAGATAGATAGATAGATAGATAGATAGATAGATAGATAGATAGATAGATAGATAGATAGATAGATAGATAGATAGATAGATAGATAGATAGATAGATAGATAGATAGATAGATAGATAGATAGATAGTAGATAGATAGATAGATAGATAGATAGATAGATAGATAGATAGATAGATAGGCAGCCAGATAGATAGGCAGCCAGATAGATATATAGATAGATAGATAGATAGATAGATAGATAGATAGATAGATAGATAGATAGATAGATAGATAGATAGATAGATAGATAGATAGATAGATAGATAGATAGATAGATAGATAGATAGATAGATAGATAGATAGATAGATAGATAGATAGATAGATAGATAGATAGACAGCCAGATAGATAGATAGGCAGCCAGATAGATAGAATATAAATAGATAAATAGATAGATAGATAGATAGATAGATAGATAGATAGATAGATAGATAGATAGATAGATAGATAGATAGATAGATAGATAGATAGATAGATAGATAGATAGATAGATAGATAGATAGATAGATAGATAGATAGATAGATAGATAGATAGATAGATAGATAGATAGATAGATAGATAGATAGATAGATAGATAGATAGATAGACAGTTAGGTATGTAAATAGATAGATAGATAGATAGATAGATAGATAGATAGATAGATAGATAGATAGATAGATAGATAGATAGATAGATAGATAGATAGATAGATAGATAGATAGATAGATAGATAGATAGATAGATAGATAGATAGATAGATAGATAGATAGATAGATAGATAGATAGACAGTTAGGTAGATAGTAGATAGATAGATAGATAGATAGATAGATAGATAGATAGATAGATAGATAGATAAGAGATAGATAGATAGATAGATAGATAGATAGATAGATAGATAGATAGATAGATAGATAGATAGATAGATAGATAGATAGATAGATAGATAGATAGATAGATAGATAGATAGATAAGCAGCCAGGATATGTGATAGATAGATAGATAGATAGATAGATAGATAGATAGATAGATAGATAGATAGATAGATAGATAGATAGATAGATAGATAGATAGATAGATAGATAGATAGATAGATAGATAGATAGATAGATAGATAGATAGATAGATAGATAGATAGATAGATAGATAGGCAGCCAGATAGATAGGCAGCCAGATAGATAGGCAGCCAGATAGATATATAGATATATATATAGATAGATAGATAGATAGATAGATAGATAGATAGATAGATAGATAGATAGATAGATAGATAGATAGATAGATAGATAGATAGATAGATAGATAGATAGATAGATAGATAGATAGATAGATAGATAGATAGATAGATAGATAGATAGATAGATAGATAGGCAGCCAGATAGATAGGCAGCCAGATAGATAGATAGGTTGCTAGATAGATAGATAGATAGATAGATAGATAGATAGATAGATAGATAGATAGATAGATAGATAGATAGATAGATAGATAGATAGATAGATAGATAGATAGATAGATAGATAGATAGATAGATAGATAGATAGATAGATAGATAGATAGATAGATAGATAGATAGATAAGCAGCCAGGTATGTAGATAGATAGATAGATAGATAGATAGATAGATAGATAGATAGATAGATAGATAGATAGATAGATAGATAGATAGATAGATAGATAGATAGATAGATAGATAGATAGATAGATAGATAGATAGATAGGCAGCCAGATAGATAGGCAGCCAGATAGATATATAGATATATAGATAGATAGATAGATAGATAGATAGATAGATAGATAGATAGATAGATAGATAGATAGATAGATAGATAGATAGATAGATAGATAGATAGATAGATAGATAGATAGATAGATAGATAGATAGATAGATAGATAGATAGATAGATAGATAGATAGATAGATAGATAGACAGCCAGATAGATAGATAGGCAGCCAGATAGATAGATAAATAGATAGATAGATAGATAGATAGATAGATAGATAGATAGATAGATAGATAGATAGATAGATAGATAGATAGATAGATAGATAGATAGATAGATAGATAGATAGATAGATAGATAGATAGATAGATAGATAGATAGATAGATAGATAGATAGATAGATAGATAGATAGATAGATAGACAGTTAGGTATGTAAATAGATAGATAGATAGATAGATAGATAGATAGATAGATAGATAGATAGATAGATAGATAGATAGATAGATAGATAGATAGATAGATAGATAGATAGATAGATAGATAGATAGATAGATAGATAGATAGATAGATAGATAGATAGATAGATAGATAGATAGATAGATAGATAGATAGATAGATAGACAGTTAGGTAGATAGATAGATAGATAGATAGATAGATAGATAGATAGATAGATAGATAGATAGATAGATAGATAGATAGATAGATAGATAGATAGATAGATAGATAGATAGATAGATAGATAGATAGATAGATAGATAGATAGATAGATAGATAGATAGATAGATAGATAAGCAGCCAGGTATGTAGATAGATAGATACATAGATAGATAGATAGATAGATAGATAGATAGATAGATAGATAGATAGATAGATAGATAGATAGATAGATAGATAGATAGATAGATAGATAGATAGATAGATAGATAGATAGATAGATAGATAGATAGATAGATAGATAGATAGATAGATAGATAGATAGATAGATAGATAGATAGATAGATAGATAGATAGATAGATAGATAGATAGATAGATAGATAGGCAGCCAGATAGATAGGCAGCCAGATAGATAGGCAGCCAGATAGATATATAGATATATAGATATATAGATAGATAGATAGATAGATAGATAGATAGATAGATAGATAGATAGATAGATAGATAGATAGATAGATAGATAGATAGATAGATAGATAGATAGATAGATAGATAGATAGATAGATAGATAGATAGATAGATAGATAGATAGATAGATAGATAGATAGATAGGCAGCCAGATAGATAGGCAGCCAGATAGATAGGCAGCCAGATAGATATATAGATATATAGATATATAGATAGATAGATAGATAGATAGATAGATAGATAGATAGATAGATAGATAGATAGATAGATAGATAGATAGATAGATAGATAGATAGATAGATAGATAGTAGATAGATAGATAGATAGATAGATAGATAGATAGATAGATAGATAGATAGATAGATAGATAGATAGATAGATAGATAGATAGATAGATAGATAGATAGATAGATAGATAGATAGATAGATAGACAGTTAGGTATGTAAATAGATAGATAGATAGATAGATAGATAGATAGATAGATAGATAGATAGATAGATAGATAGATAGATAGATAGATAGATAGATAGATAGATAGATAGATAGATAGATAGATAGATAGATAGATAGATAGATAGATAGATAGATAGATAGATAGATAGATAGATAGATAGATAGATAGATAGATAGATAGGCAGCCAGATAGATAGGCAGCCAGATAGATAGGCAGCCAGATAGATATATAGATATATAGATATAAGATAGATAGATAGATAGATAGATAGATAGATAGATAGATAGATAGATAGATAGATAGATAGATAGATAGATAGATAGATAGATAGATAGATAGATAGATAGATAGATAGATAGATAGATAGATAGATAGATAGATAGACAGCCAGATAGATAGGCAGCCAGATAGATATATAGATATATAGATAGATAGATAGATAGATAGATAGATAGATAGATAGATAGATAGATAGATAGATAGATAGATAGATAGATAGATAGATAGATAGATAGATAGATAGATAGATAGACAGCCAGATAGATAGATAGGCAGCCAGATAGATAGATAAATAGATAGATAAATAGATAGATAGATAGATAGATAGATAGATAGATAGATAGATAGATAGATAGATAGATAGATAGATAGATAGATAGACAGTTAGGTATGTAAATAGATAGATAGATAGATAGATAGATAGATAGATAGATAGATAGATAGATAGATAGATAGATAGATAGATAGATAGATAGATAGATAGATAGATAGATAGATAGATAGATAGATAGATAGATAGATAGATAGATAGATAGATAGATAGACAGTTAGGTAGATAGATAGATAGATAGATAGATAGATAGATAGATAGATAGATAGATAGATAGATAGATAGATAGATAGATAGATAGATAGATAGATAGATAGATAGATAGATAGATAGATAGATAGATAGATAGATAGATAGATAGATAGATAGATAGATAGATAAGCAGCCAGGTATGTAGATAGATAGATAGATAGATAGATAGATAGATAGATAGATAGATAGATAGATAGATAGATAGATAGATAGATAGATAGATAGATAGATAGATAGATAGATAGATAGATAGATAGGCAGCCAGATAGATAGGCAGCCAGATAGATAGGCAGCCAGATAGATATATAGATATATAGATAGATAGATAGATAGATAGATAGATAGATAGATAGATAGATA
>NW_028188268.1:0-74451 GCF_964204655.1 Triturus cristatus | reverse complement strand
GGGTTTAGGGTTTAGGCGTTAGGATGTAGGTCACGGTTTAAGGCTCAGAACGCGGGTTTACTGTGTAGAGCTAGGGTTTAGGGCTGGGAGCTAGGGTTTAGGTTTGGGATCTTGGGGTTAGGGATTGGAGCTAGGGTTTAGGGCTCAGCATTAGGGTTTAAGGCTAGGTGTAAGGGTTTAGGGCTCTGGTTTAGGGCTGTGAGTGAGGAATTGGGATGCAGTGCTAGGAGCTAGGGTTTAGGGCTTGGAGCTAGGGTTTAGGGCTTGGAGCTAGGGTTTAGGGCTCAGCATTAGGGCTTAGGGCTAGGCGGAAAATTTTAGGGCTCGGGATTAGGACTCCGAGTGTGGAATTGGGGTGTAGTGCTAGGGTTTAGGGCTGGGAGCTAGGGTTTAGGGCTTGGAGCTAGGGTTTGGGTTATGGAGCTAGGGTTTAGGGCTTTGCATTAGGGTTTAGGGCTAGGCGTAAGGGTATAGGGCTTGGGTTTAAGAACCTGAGTGTGGAATTGGGGTGTAGAGCTAGGGTATAGGGCTGGGAGCTAGGGTTTAGGGCGTGGAGTTAGGGTTTAGGATTTAGGCGTTAGGATGTAGGTCACGGGTTTAAGGCTCAGAACGCGGGTTTACTGTGTAGAGCTAGGGATTAGGGCTGGGGAGCTGGGGTTTAGGTTTGGGAACTTGGGGTTAGGGATTGGAGCTAGGTTTAGGGCTCAGCATTAGGGTTTAAGGCTAGGTGTAAGGTTTAGGGCTCTGGTTTAAGGCTGTGAGTGAGGAATTGGGATGCAGTGCTAGGAGCTAGGGTTTAGGGCTTGGAGCTAGGGTTTAGGGCTTGGAGCTAGGGTTTAGGGCTCAGCATTAGGGCTTAGGGCTAGGCGGAAAATTTTAGGGCTCGGGATTAGGACTCCGAGTGTGGAATTGGGGTGTAGTGCTAGGGTTTAGGGCTGGGAGCTAGGGTTTAGGGCTTGGAGCTAGGGTTTGGGTTATGGAGCTAGGGGTTTAGGGCTTTGCATTAGGGTTTAGGGCTAGGCGTAAGGGTATAGGGCTTGGGTTTAAGAACCTGAGTGTGGAATTGGGGTGTAGAGCTAGGGTATAGGGCTGGGAGCTAGGGTTTAGGGCGTGGAGTTAGGGTTTAGGATTTAGGCGTTAGGATGTAGGTCACGGGTTTAAGGCTCAGAACGCGGGTTTACTGTGTAGAGCTAGGGATTAGGGCTGGGAGCTGGGGTTTAGGTTTGGGAACTTGGGGTTAGGGATTGGAGCTAGGGTTTAGGGCTCAGCATTAGGGTTTAAGGCTAGGTGTAAGGGTTTAGGGCTCTGGTTTAAGGCTGTGAGTGAGGAATTGGGATGCAGTGCTAGGAGCTAGGGTTTAGGGCTTGGAGCTAGGGTTTAGGGCTTGGAGCTAGGGTTTAGGGCTCAGCATTAGGGCTT
Source organism: Triturus cristatus (assembly GCF_964204655.1). Lineage (NCBI taxonomy): Eukaryota > Metazoa > Chordata > Amphibia > Caudata > Salamandridae > Triturus > Triturus cristatus. The sequence goes on along the minus strand of NW_028188268.1, from coordinate 73,032 downwards.
AGGCTAGGCGGAAAATTTTAGGGCTCGGGATTAGGACTCTGAGTGTGGATTTGGGGTGTAGTGCTAGGGTTTAGGGCTGGGAGCTCGGGTTTAGGGCGTGGAGTTAGGGTTTAGGGTTTAGGGTTTAGGCGTTAGGATGTAGGTCACGGGTTTAAGGCTCAGAACGCGGGTTTACTGTGTAGAGCTAGGGTTTAGGGCTGGGAGCTAGGGTTTAGGTTTGGGATCTTGGGGTTAGGGATTGGAGCTAGGGTTTAGGGCTCAGCATTAGGGTTTAAGGCTAGGTGTAAGGGTTTAGGGCTCTGGTTTAGGGCTGTGAGTGAGGAATTGGGATGCAGTGCTAGGAGCTAGGGTTTAGGGCTTGGAGCTAGGGTTTAGGGCTTGGAGCTAGGGTTTAGGGCTCAGCATTAGGGCTTAGGGCTAGGCGGAAAATTTTAGGGCTCGGGATTAGGACTCCGAGTGTGGAATTGGGGTGTAGTGCTAGGGTTTAGGGCTGGGAGCTAGGGTTTAGGGCTTGGAGCTAGGGTTTGGGTTATGGAGCTAGGGTTTAGGGCTTTGCATTAGGGTTTAGGGCTAGGCGTAAGGGTATAGGGCTTGGGTTTAAGAACCTGAGTGTGGAATTGGGGTGTAGAGCTAGGGTATAGGGCTGGGAGCTAGGGTTTAGGGCGTGGAGTTAGGGTTTAGGATTTAGGCGTTAGGATGTAGGTCACGGGTTTAAGGCTCAGAACGCGGGGTTTACTGTGTAGAGCTAGGGATTAGGGCTGGGAGCTGGGGTTTAGGTTTGGGAACTTGGGGTTAGGGATTGGAGCTAGGGTTTAGGGCTCAGCATTAGGGTTTAAGGCCTAGGTGTAAGGGTTTAGGGCTCTGGTTTAAGGCTGTGAGTGAGGAATTGGGATGCAGTGCTAGGAGCTAGGGTTTAGGGCTTGGAGCTAGGGTTTAGGGCTTGGAGCTAGGGTTTAGGGCTCAGCATTAGGGCTTAGGGCTAGGCGGAAAATTTTAGGGCTCGGGATTAGGACTCTGAGTGTGGATTTGGGGTGTAGTGCTAGGGTTTAGGGCTGGGAGCTCGGGTTTAGGGCGTGGAGTTAGGGTTTAGGTTTATGGAGTAGGGTTTAGGCGTTAGGATGTAGGTCACGGGTTTAAGGCTCAGAACGCGGGTTTACTGTGTAGAGCTAGGGTTTAGGGCTGGGAGCTAGGGTTTAGGTTTGGGATCTTGGGGTTAGGGATTGGAGCTAGGGTTTAGGGCTCAGCATTAGGGTTTAAGGCTAGGTGTAAGGGTTTAGGGCTCTGGTTTAAGGCTGTGAGTGAGGAATTGGGATGCAGTGCTAGGAGCTAGGGTTTAGGGCTTGGAGCTAGGGTTTAGGGCTTGGAGCTAGGGTTTAGGGCTCAGCATTAGGGCTTAGGGCTAGGCGGAAAATTTTAGGGCTCGGGATTAGGACTCTGAGTGTGGATTTGGGGTGTAGTGCTAGGGTTTAGGGCTGGGAGCTCGGGTTAGGGCGTGGAGTTAGGGTTTAGGGTTTAGGGTTTAGGCGTTAGGATGTAGGTCACGGGTTTAAGGCTCAGAACGCGGGTTTACTGTGTAGAGCTAGGGTTTAGGGCTGGGAGCTAGGGTTTAGGTTTGGGATCTTGGGGTTAGGATTGGAGCTAGGGTTTAGGGCTCAGCATTAGGGTTTAAGGCTAGGTGTAAGGGTTTAGGGCTCTGGTTTAGGGCTGTGAGTGAGGAATTGGGATGCAGTGCTAGGAGCTAGGGTTTAGGGCTTGGAGCTAGGGTTTAGGGCTTGGAGCTAGGGTTTAGGGCTCAGCATTAGGGCTTAGGGCTAGGCGGAAAATTTTAGGGCTCGGGATTAGGACTCTGAGTGTGGATTTGGGGTGTAGTGCTAGGGTTTAGGGCTGGGAGCTCGGGTTTAGGGCGTGGAGTTAGGGTTTAGGGTTTAGGGTTTAGGCGTTAGGATGTAGGTCACGGGTTTAAGGCTCAGAACGCGGGTTTACTGTGTAGAGCTAGGGTTTAGGGCTGGGAGCTAGGGTTTAGGTTTGGGATCTTGGGGTTAGGGATTGGAGCTAGGGTTTAGGGCTCAGCATTAGGGTTTAAGGCTAGGTGTAAGGGTTTAGGGCTCTGGTTTAGGGCTGTGAGTGAGGAATTGGGGATGCAGTGCTAGGAGCTAGGGTTTAGGGCTTGGAGCTAGGGTTTAGGGCTTGGAGCTAGGGTTTAGGGCTCAGCATTAGGGCTTAGGGCTAGGCGGAAAATTTTAGGGCTCGGGATTAGGGACTCTGAGTGTGGATTTGGGGTGTAGTGCTAGGGTTTAGGGCTGGGAGCTCGGGTTTAGGGCGTGGAGTTAGGTTTTAGGGTTTAGGGTTTAGGCGTTAGGATGTAGGTCACGGGTTTAAGGCTCAGAACGCGGGTTTACTGTGTAGAGCTAGGGTTTAGGGCTGGGAGCTAGGGTTTAGGTTTGGGATCTTGGGGTTAGGGATTGGAGCTAGGGTTTAGGGCTCAGCATTAGGGTTTAAGGCTAGGTGTAAGGGTTTAGGGCTCTGGTTTAGGGCTGTGAGTGAGGAATTGGGATGCAGTGCTAGGAGCTAGGGTTTAGGGCTTGGAGCTAGGGTTTAGGGCTTGGAGCTAGGGTTTAGGGCTCAGCATTAGGGCTTAGGGCTAGGCGGAAAATTTTAGGGCTCGGGATTAGGACTCCGAGTGTGGAATTGGGGTGTAGTGCTAGGGTTTAGGGCTGGGAGCTAGGGTTTAGGGCTTGGAGCTAGGGTTTGGGTTATGGAGCTAGGGTTTAGGGCTTTGCATTAGGGTTTAGGGCTAGGCGTAAGGGTATAGGGCTTTGGGTTTAAGAACCTGAGTGTGGAATTGGGTGTAGAGCTAGGGTATAGGGCTGGGAGCTAGGGTTTAGGGCGTGGAGTTAGGGTTTAGGATTTAGGCGTTAGGATGTAGGTCACGGGTTTAAGGCTCAGAACGCGGGTTTACTGTGTAGAGCTAGGGATTAGGGCTGGGAGCTGGGGTTTAGGTTTGGGAACTTGGGGTTAGGGATTGGAGCTAGGGTTTAGGGCTCAGCATTAGGGTTTAAGGCTAGGTGTAAGGGTTTAGGGCTCTGGTTTAAGGCTGTGAGTGAGGAATTGGGATGCAGTGCTAGGAGCTAGGGTTTAGGGCTTGGAGCTAGGGTTTAGGGCTTGGAGCTAGGGTTTAGGGCTCAGCATTAGGGCTTAGGGCTAGGCGGAAAATTTTAGGGCTCGGGATTAGGACTCTGAGTGTGGATTTGGGGTGTAGTGCTAGGGTTTAGGGCTGGGAGCTCGGGTTTAGGGCGTGGAGTTAGGGTTTAGGGTTTAGGGTTTAGGCGTTAGGATGTAGGTCACGGGTTTAAGGCTCAGAACGCGGGTTTACTGTGTAGAGCTAGGGATTAGGGCTGGGAGCTGGGGTTTAGGTTTGGGAACTTGGGGTTAGGATTGGAGCTAGGGTTTAGGGCTCAGCATTAGGGTTTAAGGCTAGGTGTAAGGGTTTAGGGCTCTGGTTTAAGGCTGTGAGTGAGGAATTGGGATGCAGTGCTAGGAGCTAGGGTTTAGGGCTTGGAGCTAGGGTTTAGGGCTTGGAGCTAGGGTTTAGGGCTCAGCATTAGGGCTTAGGGCTAGGCGGAAAATTTTAGGGCTCGGGATTAGGACTCTGAGTGTGGATTTGGGGTGTAGTGCTAGGGTTTAGGGCTGGGAGCTCGGGTTTAGGGCGTGGAGTTAGGGTTTAGGGTTTAGGGTTTAGGCGTTAGGATGTAGGTCACGGGTTTAAGGCTCAGAACGCGGGTTTACTGTGTAGAGCTAGGGTTTAGGGCTGGGAGCTAGGGTTTAGGTTTGGGATCTTGGGGTTAGGGATTGGAGCTAGGTTTAGGGCTCAGCATTAGGGTTTAAGGCTAGGTGTAAGGGTTTAGGGCTCTGGTTTAGGGCTGTGAGTGAGGAATTGGGATGCAGTGCTAGGAGCTAGGGTTTAGGGCTTGGAGCTAGGGTTTAGGGCTTGGAGCTAGGGTTTAGGGCTCAGCATTAGGGCTTAGGGCTAGGCGGAAAATTTTAGGGCTCGGGATTAGGACTCCGAGTGTGGAATTGGGGTGTAGTGCTAGGGTTTAGGGCTGGGAGCTAGGGTTTAGGGCTTGGAGCTAGGGTTTGGGTTATGGAGCTAGGGTTTAGGGCTTTGCATTAGGGTTTAGGGCTAGGCGTAAGGGTATAGGGCTTGGGTTTAAGAACCTGAGTGTGGAATTGGGGTGTAGAGCTAGGGTATAGGGCTGGGAGCTAGGGTTTAGGGCGTGGAGTTAGGGTTTAGGATTTAGGCGTTAGGATGTAGGTCACGGGTTTAAGGCTCAGAACGCGGGTTTACTGTGTAGAGCTAGGATTAGGGCTGGGAGCTGGGGTTTAGGTTTGGGAACTTGGGGTTAGGGATTGGAGCTAGGGTTTAGGGCTCAGCATTAGGGTTTAAGGCTAGGTGTAAGGGTTTAGGGCTCTGTTTAAGGCTGTGAGTGAGGAATTGGGATGCAGTGCTAGGAGCTAGGGTTTAGGGCTTGGAGCTAGGGTTTAGGGCTTGGAGCTAGGGTTTAGGGCTCAGCATTAGGGCTTAGGGCTAGGCGGAAAATTTTAGGGCTCGGGATTAGGACTCTGAGTGTGGATTTGGGGTGTAGTGCTAGGGTTTAGGCTGGGAGCTCGGGGTTTAGGGCGTGGAGTTAGGGTTTAGGGTTTAGGGTTTAGGCGTTAGGATGTAGGTCACGGGTTTAAGGCTCAGAACGCGGGTTTACTGTGTAGAGCTAGGGTTTAGGGCTGGGAGCTAGGGTTTAGGTTTGGGATCTTGGGGTTAGGGATTGGAGCTAGGGTTTAGGGCTCAGCATTAGGGTTTAAGGCTAGGTGTAAGGGTTTAGGGCTCTGGTTTAAGGCTGTGAGTGAGGAATTGGGATGCAGTGCTAGGAGCTAGGGTTTAGGGCTTGGAGCTAGGGTTTAGGGCTTGGAGCTAGGGTTTAGGGCTCAGCATTAGGGCTTAGGGCTAGGCGGAAAATTTTAGGGCTCGGGATTAGGACTCTGAGTGTGGATTTGGGGTGTAGTGCTAGGGTTTAGGGCTGGGAGCTCGGGTTTAGGGCGTGGAGTTAGGGTTTAGGGTTTAGGGTTTAGGCGTTAGGATGTAGGTCACGGGTTTAAGGCTCAGAACGCGGGTTTACTGTGTAGAGCTAGGGTTTAGGGCTGGGAGCTAGGGTTTAGGTTTGGGATCTTGGGGTTAGGGATTGGAGCTAGGGTTTAGGGCTCAGCATTAGGGTTTAAGGCTAGGTGTAAGGGTTTAGGGCTCTGGTTTAGGGCTGTGAGTGAGGAATTGGGATGCAGTGCTAGGAGCTAGGGTTTAGGGCTTGGAGCTAGGGTTTAGGGCTTGGAGCTAGGGTTTAGGGCTCAGCATTAGGGCTTAGGGCTAGGCGGAAAATTTTAGGGCTCGGGATTAGGACTCTGAGTGTGGATTTGGGGTGTAGTGCTAGGGTTTAGGGCTGGGAGCTCGGGTTTAGGGCGTGGAGTTAGGGTTTAGGGTTTAGGGTTTAGGCGTTAGGATGTAGGTCACGGGTTTAAGGCTCAGAACGCGGGTTTACTGTGTAGAGCTAGGGTTTAGGGCTGGGAGCTAGGGTTTAGGTTTGGGATCTTGGGGTTAGGGATTGGAGCTAGGGTTTAGGGCTCAGCATTAGGGTTTAAGGCTAGGTGTAAGGGTTTAGGGCTCTGGTTTAGGGCTGTGAGTGAGGAATTGGGATGCAGTGCTAGGAGCTAGGGTTTAGGGCTTGGAGCTAGGGTTTAGGGCTTGGAGCTAGGGTTTAGGGCTCAGCATTAGGGCTTAGGGCTAGGCGGAAAATTTTAGGGCTCGGGATTAGGACTCCGAGTGTGGAATTGGGGTGTAGTGCTAGGGTTTAGGGCTGGGAGCTAGGGTTTAGGGCTTGGAGCTAGGGTTTGGGTTATGGAGCTAGGGTTTAGGGCTTTGCATTAGGGTTTAGGGCTAGGCGTAAGGGTATAGGGCTTGGGTTTAAGAACCTGAGTGTGGAATTGGGGTGTAGAGCTAGGGTATAGGGCTGGGAGCTAGGGTTTAGGGCGTGGAGTTAGGGTTTAGGATTTAGGCGTTAGGATGTAGGTCACGGGTTTAAGGCTCAGAACGCGGGTTTACTGTGTAGAGCTAGGGATTAGGGCTGGAGCTGGGGTTTAGGTTTGGGAACTTGGGGTTAGGGATTGGAGCTAGGGTTTAGGGCTCAGCATTAGGGTTTAAGGCTAGGTGTAAGGGTTTAGGGCTCTGGTTTAAGGCTGTGAGTGAGGAATTGGGATGCAGTGCTAGGAGCTAGGGTTTAGGGCTTGGAGCTAGGGTTTAGGGCTTGGAGCTAGGGTTTAGGGCTCAGCATTAGGGCTTAGGGCTAGGCGGAAAATTTTAGGGCTCGGGATTAGGACTCCGAGTGTGGAATTGGGGTGTAGTGCTAGGGTTTAGGGCTGGGAGCTAGGGTTTAGGGCTTGGAGCTAGGGTTTGGGTTATGGAGCTAGGGTTTAGGGCTTTGCATTAGGGTTTAGGGCTAGGCGTAAGGGTATAGGGCTTGGGTTTAAGAACCTGAGTGTGGAATTGGGGTGTAGAGCTAGGGTATAGGGCTGGGAGCTAGGGTTTAGGGCGTGGAGTTAGGGTTTAGGATTTAGGCGTTAGGATGTAGGTCACGGGTTTAAGGCTCAGAACGCGGGTTTACTGTGTAGAGCTAGGGATTAGGGCTGGGAGCTGGGGTTTAGGTTTGGGAACTTGGGGTTAGGGATTGGAGCTAGGGTTTAGGGCTCAGCATTAGGGTTTAAGGCTAGGTGTAAGGGTTTAGGGCTCTGGTTTAAGGCTGTGAGTGAGGAATTGGGATGCAGTGCTAGGAGCTAGGGTTTAGGGCTTGGAGCTAGGGTTTAGGGCTTGGAGCTAGGGTTTAGGGCTCAGCATTAGGGCTTAGGGCTAGGCGGAAAATTTTAGGGCTCGGGATTAGGACTCTGAGTGTGGATTTGGGGTGTAGTGCTAGGGTTTAGGGCTGGGAGCTCGGGTTTAGGGCGTGGAGTTAGGGTTTAGGGTTTAGGGTTTAGGCGTTAGGATGTAGGTCACGGGTTTAAGGCTCAGAACGCGGGTTTACTGTGTAGAGCTAGGGTTTAGGGCTGGGAGCTAGGGTTTAGGTTTGGGATCTTGGGGTTAGGGATTGGAGCTAGGGTTTAGGGCTCAGCATTAGGGTTTAAGGCTAGGTGTAAGGGTTTAGGGCTCTGGTTTAGGGCTGTGAGTGAGGAATTGGGATGCAGTGCTAGGAGCTAGGGTTTAGGGCTTGGAGCTAGGGTTTAGGGCTTGGAGCTAGGGTTTAGGGCTCAGCATTAGGGCTTAGGGCTAGGCGGAAAATTTTAGGGCTCGGGATTAGGACTCTGAGTGTGGATTTGGGGTGTAGTGCTAGGGTTTAGGGCTGGGAGCTCGGGTTTAGGGCGTGGAGTTAGGGTTTAGGGTTTAGGGTTTAGGCGTTAGGATGTAGGTCACGGGTTTAAGGCTCAGAACGCGGGTTTACTGTGTAGAGCTAGGGTTTAGGGCTGGGAGCTAGGGTTTAGGTTTGGGATCTTGGGGTTAGGGATTGGAGCTAGGGTTTAGGGCTCAGCATTAGGGTTTAAGGCTAGGTGTAAGGGTTTAGGGCTCTGGTTTAGGGCTGTGAGTGAGGAATTGGGATGCAGTGCTAGGAGCTAGGGTTTAGGGCTTGGAGCTAGGGTTTAGGGCTTGGAGCTAGGGTTTAGGGCTCAGCATTAGGGCTTAGGGCTAGGCGGAAAATTTTAGGGCTCGGGATTAGGACTCTGAGTGTGGATTTGGGGTGTAGTGCTAGGGTTTAGGGCTGGGAGCTCGGGTTTAGGGCGTGGAGTTAGGGTTTAGGGTTTAGGGTTTAGGCGTTAGGATGTAGGTCACGGGTTTAAGGCTCAGAACGCGGGTTTACTGTGTAGAGCTAGGGTTTAGGGCTGGGAGCTAGGGTTTAGGTTTGGGATCTTGGGGTTAGGGATTGGAGCTAGGGTTTAGGGCTCAGCATTAGGGTTTAAGGCTAGGTGTAAGGGTTTAGGGCTCTGGTTTAGGGCTGTGAGTGAGGAATTGGGATGCAGTGCTAGGAGCTAGGGTTTAGGGCTTGGAGCTAGGGTTTAGGGCTTGGAGCTAGGGTTTAGGGCTCAGCATTAGGGCTTAGGGCTAGGCGGAAAATTTTAGGGCTCGGGATTAGGACTCCGAGTGTGGAATTGGGGTGTAGTGCTAGGGTTTAGGGCTGGGAGCTAGGGTTTAGGGCTTGGAGCTAGGGTTTGGGTTATGGAGCTAGGGTTTAGGGCTTTGCATTAGGGTTTAGGGCTAGGCGTAAGGGTATAGGGCTTGGGTTTAAGAACCTGAGTGTGGAATTGGGGTGTAGAGCTAGGGTATAGGGCTGGGAGCTAGGGTTTAGGGCGTGGAGTTAGGGTTTAGGATTTAGGCGTTAGGATGTAGGTCACGGGTTTAAGGCTCAGAACGCGGGTTTACTGTGTAGAGCTAGGGATTAGGGCTGGGAGCTGGGGTTTAGGTTTGGGAACTTGGGGTTAGGGATTGGAGCTAGGGTTTAGGGCTCAGCATTAGGGTTTAAGGCTAGGTGTAAGGGTTTAGGGCTCTGGTTTAAGGCTGTGAGTGAGGAATTGGGATGCAGTGCTAGGAGCTAGGGTTTAGGGCTTGGAGCTAGGGTTTAGGGCTTGGAGCTAGGGTTTAGGGCTCAGCATTAGGGCTTAGGGCTAGGCGGAAAATTTTAGGGCTCGGGATTAGGACTCCGAGTGTGGAATTGGGGTGTAGTGCTAGGGTTTAGGGCTGGGAGCTAGGGTTTAGGGCTTGGAGCTAGGGTTTGGGTTATGGAGCTAGGGTTTAGGGCTTTGCATTAGGGTTTAGGGCTAGGCGTAAGGGTATAGGGCTTGGGTTTAAGAACCTGAGTGTGGAATTGGGGTGTAGAGCTAGGGTATAGGGCTGGGAGCTAGGGTTTAGGGCGTGGAGTTAGGGTTTAGGATTTAGGCGTTAGGATGTAGGTCACGGGTTTAAGGCTCAGAACGCGGGTTTACTGTGTAGAGCTAGGGATTAGGGCTGGGAGCTGGGGTTTAGGTTTGGGAACTTGGGGTTAGGGATTGGAGCTAGGGTTTAGGGCTCAGCATTAGGGTTTAAGGCTAGGTGTAAGGGTTTAGGGCTCTGGTTTAAGGCTGTGAGTGAGGAATTGGGATGCAGTGCTAGGAGCTAGGGTTTAGGGCTTGGAGCTAGGGTTTAGGGCTTGGAGCTAGGGTTTAGGGCTCAGCATTAGGGCTTAGGGCTAGGCGGAAAATTTTAGGGCTCGGGATTAGGACTCTGAGTGTGGATTTGGGGTGTAGTGCTAGGGTTTAGGGCTGGGAGCTCGGGTTTAGGGCGTGGAGTTAGGGTTTAGGGTTTAGGGTTTAGGCGTTAGGATGTAGGTCACGGGTTTAAGGCTCAGAACGCGGGTTTACTGTGTAGAGCTAGGGTTTAGGGCTGGGAGCTAGGGTTTAGGTTTGGGATCTTGGGGTTAGGGATTGGAGCTAGGGTTTAGGGCTCAGCATTAGGGTTTAAGGCTAGGTGTAAGGGTTTAGGGCTCTGGTTTAGGGCTGTGAGTGAGGAATTGGGATGCAGTGCTAGGAGCTAGGGTTTAGGGCTTGGAGCTAGGGTTTAGGGCTTGGAGCTAGGGTTTAGGGCTCAGCATTAGGGCTTAGGGCTAGGCGGAAAATTTTAGGGCTCGGGATTAGGACTCTGAGTGTGGATTTGGGGTGTAGTGCTAGGGTTTAGGGCTGGGAGCTCGGGTTTAGGGCGTGGAGTTAGGGTTTAGGGTTTAGGGTTTAGGCGTTAGGATGTAGGTCACGGGTTTAAGGCTCAGAACGCGGGTTTACTGTGTAGAGCTAGGGTTTAGGGCTGGGAGCTAGGGTTTAGGTTTGGGATCTTGGGGTTAGGGATTGGAGCTAGGGTTTAGGGCTCAGCATTAGGGTTTAAGGCTAGGTGTAAGGGTTTAGGGCTCTGGTTTAGGGCTGTGAGTGAGGAATTGGGATGCAGTGCTAGGAGCTAGGGTTTAGGGCTTGGAGCTAGGGTTTAGGGCTTGGAGCTAGGGTTTAGGGCTCAGCATTAGGGCTTAGGGCTAGGCGGAAAATTTTAGGGCTCGGGATTAGGACTCTGAGTGTGGATTTGGGGTGTAGTGCTAGGGTTTAGGGCTGGGAGCTCGGGTTTAGGGCGTGGAGTTAGGGTTTAGGGTTTAGGGTTTAGGCGTTAGGATGTAGGTCACGGGTTTAAGGCTCAGAACGCGGGTTTACTGTGTAGAGCTAGGGTTTAGGGCTGGGAGCTAGGGTTTAGGTTTGGGATCTTGGGGTTAGGGATTGGAGCTAGGGTTTAGGGCTCAGCATTAGGGTTTAAGGCTAGGTGTAAGGGTTTAGGGCTCTGGTTTAGGGCTGTGAGTGAGGAATTGGGATGCAGTGCTAGGAGCTAGGGTTTAGGGCTTGGAGCTAGGGTTTAGGGCTTGGAGCTAGGGTTTAGGGCTCAGCATTAGGGCTTAGGGCTAGGCGGAAAATTTTAGGGCTCGGGATTAGGACTCCGAGTGTGGAATTGGGGTGTAGTGCTAGGGTTTAGGGCTGGGAGCTAGGGTTTAGGGCTTGGAGCTAGGGTTTGGGTTATGGAGCTAGGGTTTAGGGCTTTGCATTAGGGTTTAGGGCTAGGCGTAAGGGTATAGGGCTTGGGTTTAAGAACCTGAGTGTGGAATTGGGGTGTAGAGCTAGGGTATAGGGCTGGGAGCTAGGGTTTAGGGCGTGGAGTTAGGGTTTAGGATTTAGGCGTTAGGATGTAGGTCACGGGTTTAAGGCTCAGAACGCGGGTTTACTGTGTAGAGCTAGGGATTAGGGCTGGGAGCTGGGGTTTAGGTTTGGGAACTTGGGGTTAGGGATTGGAGCTAGGGTTTAGGGCTCAGCATTAGGGTTTAAGGCTAGGTGTAAGGGTTTAGGGCTCTGGTTTAAGGCTGTGAGTGAGGAATTGGGATGCAGTGCTAGGAGCTAGGGTTTAGGGCTTGGAGCTAGGGTTTAGGGCTTGGAGCTAGGGTTTAGGGCTCAGCATTAGGGCTTAGGGCTAGGCGGAAAATTTTAGGGCTCGGGATTAGGACTCTGAGTGTGGATTTGGGGTGTAGTGCTAGGGTTTAGGGCTGGGAGCTCGGGTTTAGGGCGTGGAGTTAGGGTTTAGGGTTTAGGGTTTAGGCGTTAGGATGTAGGTCACGGGTTTAAGGCTCAGAACGCGGGTTTACTGTGTAGAGCTAGGGATTAGGGCTGGGAGCTGGGGTTTAGGTTTGGGAACTTGGGGTTAGGGATTGGAGCTAGGGTTTAGGGCTCAGCATTAGGGTTTAAGGCTAGGTGTAAGGGTTTAGGGCTCTGGTTTAGGGCTGTGAGTGAGGAATTGGGATGCAGTGCTAGGAGCTAGGGTTTAGGGCTTGGAGCTAGGGTTTAGGGCTTGGAGCTAGGGTTTAGGGCTCAGCATTAGGGCTTAGGGCTAGGCGGAAAATTTTAGGGCTCGGGATTAGGACTCCGAGTGTGGAATTGGGGTGTAGTGCTAGGGTTTAGGGCTGGGAGCTAGGGTTTAGGGCTTGGAGCTAGGGTTTGGGTTATGGAGCTAGGGTTTAGGGCTTTGCATTAGGGTTTAGGGCTAGGCGTAAGGGTATAGGGCTTGGGTTTAAGAACCTGAGTGTGGAATTGGGGTGTAGAGCTAGGGTATAGGGCTGGGAGCTAGGGTTTAGGGCGTGGAGTTAGGGTTTAGGATTTAGGCGTTAGGATGTAGGTCACGGGTTTAAGGCTCAGAACGCGGGTTTACTGTGTAGAGCTAGGGATTAGGGCTGGGAGCTGGGGTTTAGGTTTGGGAACTTGGGGTTAGGGATTGGAGCTAGGGTTTAGGGCTCAGCATTAGGGTTTAAGGCTAGGTGTAAGGGTTTAGGGCTCTGGTTTAAGGCTGTGAGTGAGGAATTGGGATGCAGTGCTAGGAGCTAGGGTTTAGGGCTTGGAGCTAGGGTTTAGGGCTTGGAGCTAGGGTTTAGGGCTCAGCATTAGGGCTTAGGGCTAGGCGGAAAATTTTAGGGCTCGGGATTAGGACTCTGAGTGTGGATTTGGGGTGTAGTGCTAGGGTTTAGGGCTGGGAGCTCGGGTTTAGGGCGTGGAGTTAGGGTTTAGGGTTTAGGGTTTAGGCGTTAGGATGTAGGTCACGGGTTTAAGGCTCAGAACGCGGGTTTACTGTGTAGAGCTAGGGTTTAGGGCTGGGAGCTAGGGTTTAGGTTTGGGATCTTGGGGTTAGGGATTGGAGCTAGGGTTTAGGGCTCAGCATTAGGGTTTAAGGCTAGGTGTAAGGGTTTAGGGCTCTGGTTTAGGGCTGTGAGTGAGGAATTGGGATGCAGTGCTAGGAGCTAGGGTTTAGGGCTTGGAGCTAGGGTTTAGGGCTTGGAGCTAGGGTTTAGGGCTCAGCATTAGGGCTTAGGGCTAGGCGGAAAATTTTAGGGCTCGGGATTAGGACTCTGAGTGTGGATTTGGGGTGTAGTGCTAGGGTTTAGGGCTGGGAGCTCGGGTTTAGGGCGTGGAGTTAGGGTTTAGGGTTTAGGGTTTAGGCGTTAGGATGTAGGTCACGGGTTTAAGGCTCAGAACGCGGGTTTACTGTGTAGAGCTAGGGTTTAGGGCTGGGAGCTAGGGTTTAGGTTTGGGATCTTGGGGTTAGGGATTGGAGCTAGGGTTTAGGGCTCAGCATTAGGGTTTAAGGCTAGGTGTAAGGGTTTAGGGCTCTGGTTTAGGGCTGTGAGTGAGGAATTGGGATGCAGTGCTAGGAGCTAGGGTTTAGGGCTTGGAGCTAGGGTTTAGGGCTTGGAGCTAGGGTTTAGGGCTCAGCATTAGGGCTTAGGGCTAGGCGGAAAATTTTAGGGCTCGGGATTAGGACTCTGAGTGTGGATTTGGGGTGTAGTGCTAGGGTTTAGGGCTGGGAGCTCGGGTTTAGGGCGTGGAGTTAGGGTTTAGGGTTTAGGGTTTAGGCGTTAGGATGTAGGTCACGGGTTTAAGGCTCAGAACGCGGGTTTACTGTGTAGAGCTAGGGTTTAGGGCTGGGAGCTAGGGTTTAGGTTTGGGATCTTGGGGTTAGGGATTGGAGCTAGGGTTTAGGGCTCAGCATTAGGGTTTAAGGCTAGGTGTAAGGGTTTAGGGCTCTGGTTTAGGGCTGTGAGTGAGGAATTGGGATGCAGTGCTAGGAGCTAGGGTTTAGGGCTTGGAGCTAGGGTTTAGGGCTTGGAGCTAGGGTTTAGGGCTCAGCATTAGGGCTTAGGGCTAGGCGGAAAATTTTAGGGCTCGGGATTAGGACTCCGAGTGTGGAATTGGGGTGTAGTGCTAGGGTTTAGGGCTGGGAGCTAGGGTTTAGGGCTTGGAGCTAGGGTTTGGGTTATGGAGCTAGGGTTTAGGGCTTTGCATTAGGGTTTAGGGCTAGGCGTAAGGGTATAGGGCTTGGGTTTAAGAACCTGAGTGTGGAATTGGGGTGTAGAGCTAGGGTATAGGGCTGGGAGCTAGGGTTTAGGGCGTGGAGTTAGGGTTTAGGATTTAGGCGTTAGGATGTAGGTCACGGGTTTAAGGCTCAGAACGCGGGTTTACTGTGTAGAGCTAGGGATTAGGGCTGGGAGCTGGGGTTTAGGTTTGGGAACTTGGGGTTAGGGATTGGAGCTAGGGTTTAGGGCTCAGCATTAGGGTTTAAGGCTAGGTGTAAGGGTTTAGGGCTCTGGTTTAAGGCTGTGAGTGAGGAATTGGGATGCAGTGCTAGGAGCTAGGGTTTAGGGCTTGGAGCTAGGGTTTAGGGCTTGGAGCTAGGGTTTAGGGCTCAGCATTAGGGCTTAGGGCTAGGCGGAAAATTTTAGGGCTCGGGATTAGGACTCTGAGTGTGGATTTGGGGTGTAGTGCTAGGGTTTAGGGCTGGGAGCTCGGGTTTAGGGCGTGGAGTTAGGGTTTAGGGTTTAGGGTTTAGGCGTTAGGATGTAGGTCACGGGTTTAAGGCTCAGAACGCGGGTTTACTGTGTAGAGCTAGGGATTAGGGCTGGGAGCTGGGGTTTAGGTTTGGGAACTTGGGGTTAGGGATTGGAGCTAGGGTTTAGGGCTCAGCATTAGGGTTTAAGGCTAGGTGTAAGGGTTTAGGGCTCTGGTTTAGGGCTGTGAGTGAGGAATTGGGATGCAGTGCTAGGAGCTAGGGTTTAGGGCTTGGAGCTAGGGTTTAGGGCTTGGAGCTAGGGTTTAGGGCTCAGCATTAGGGCTTAGGGCTAGGCGGAAAATTTTAGGGCTCGGGATTAGGACTCTGAGTGTGGATTTGGGGTGTAGTGCTAGGGTTTAGGGCTGGGAGCTCGGGTTTAGGGCGTGGAGTTAGGGTTTAGGGTTTAGGGTTTAGGCGTTAGGATGTAGGTCACGGGTTTAAGGCTCAGAACGCGGGTTTACTGTGTAGAGCTAGGGTTTAGGGCTGGGAGCTAGGGTTTAGGTTTGGGATCTTGGGGTTAGGGATTGGAGCTAGGGTTTAGGGCTCAGCATTAGGGTTTAAGGCTAGGTGTAAGGGTTTAGGGCTCTGGTTTAGGGCTGTGAGTGAGGAATTGGGATGCAGTGCTAGGAGCTAGGGTTTAGGGCTTGGAGCTAGGGTTTAGGGCTTGGAGCTAGGGTTTAGGGCTCAGCATTAGGGCTTAGGGCTAGGCGGAAAATTTTAGGGCTCGGGATTAGGACTCTGAGTGTGGATTTGGGGTGTAGTGCTAGGGTTTAGGGCTGGGAGCTCGGGTTTAGGGCGTGGAGTTAGGGTTTAGGGTTTAGGGTTTAGGCGTTAGGATGTAGGTCACGGGTTTAAGGCTCAGAACGCGGGTTTACTGTGTAGAGCTAGGGTTTAGGGCTGGGAGCTAGGGTTTAGGTTTGGGATCTTGGGGTTAGGGATTGGAGCTAGGGTTTAGGGCTCAGCATTAGGGTTTAAGGCTAGGTGTAAGGGTTTAGGGCTCTGGTTTAAGGCTGTGAGTGAGGAATTGGGATGCAGTGCTAGGAGCTAGGGTTTAGGGCTTGGAGCTAGGGTTTAGGGCTTGGAGCTAGGGTTTAGGGCTCAGCATTAGGGCTTAGGGCTAGGCGGAAAATTTTAGGGCTCGGGATTAGGACTCCGAGTGTGGAATTGGGGTGTAGTGCTAGGGTTTAGGGCTGGGAGCTAGGGTTTAGGGCTTGGAGCTAGGGTTTGGGTTATGGAGCTAGGGTTTAGGGCTTTGCATTAGGGTTTAGGGCTAGGCGTAAGGGTATAGGGCTTGGGTTTAAGAACCTGAGTGTGGAATTGGGGTGTAGAGCTAGGGTATAGGGCTGGGAGCTAGGGTTTAGGGCGTGGAGTTAGGGTTTAGGATTTAGGCGTTAGGATGTAGGTCACGGGTTTAAGGCTCAGAACGCGGGTTTACTGTGTAGAGCTAGGGATTAGGGCTGGGAGCTGGGGTTTAGGTTTGGGAACTTGGGGTTAGGGATTGGAGCTAGGGTTTAGGGCTCAGCATTAGGGTTTAAGGCTAGGTGTAAGGGTTTAGGGCTCTGGTTTAAGGCTGTGAGTGAGGAATTGGGATGCAGTGCTAGGAGCTAGGGTTTAGGGCTTGGAGCTAGGGTTTAGGGCTTGGAGCTAGGGTTTAGGGCTCAGCATTAGGGCTTAGGGCTAGGCGGAAAATTTTAGGGCTCGGGATTAGGACTCTGAGTGTGGATTTGGGGTGTAGTGCTAGGGTTTAGGGCTGGGAGCTCGGGTTTAGGGCGTGGAGTTAGGGTTTAGGGTTTAGGGTTTAGGCGTTAGGATGTAGGTCACGGGTTTAAGGCTCAGAACGCGGGTTTACTGTGTAGAGCTAGGGATTAGGGCTGGGAGCTGGGGTTTAGGTTTGGGAACTTGGGGTTAGGGATTGGAGCTAGGGTTTAGGGCTCAGCATTAGGGTTTAAGGCTAGGTGTAAGGGTTTAGGGCTCTGGTTTAGGGCTGTGAGTGAGGAATTGGGATGCAGTGCTAGGAGCTAGGGTTTAGGGCTTGGAGCTAGGGTTTAGGGCTTGGAGCTAGGGTTTAGGGCTCAGCATTAGGGCTTAGGGCTAGGCGGAAAATTTTAGGGCTCGGGATTAGGACTCTGAGTGTGGATTTGGGGTGTAGTGCTAGGGTTTAGGGCTGGGAGCTCGGGTTTAGGGCGTGGAGTTAGGGTTTAGGGTTTAGGGTTTAGGCGTTAGGATGTAGGTCACGGGTTTAAGGCTCAGAACGCGGGTTTACTGTGTAGAGCTAGGGTTTAGGGCTGGGAGCTAGGGTTTAGGTTTGGGATCTTGGGGTTAGGGATTGGAGCTAGGGTTTAGGGCTCAGCATTAGGGTTTAAGGCTAGGTGTAAGGGTTTAGGGCTCTGGTTTAGGGCTGTGAGTGAGGAATTGGGATGCAGTGCTAGGAGCTAGGGTTTAGGGCTTGGAGCTAGGGTTTAGGGCTTGGAGCTAGGGTTTAGGGCTCAGCATTAGGGCTTAGGGCTAGGCGGAAAATTTTAGGGCTCGGGATTAGGACTCCGAGTGTGGAATTGGGGTGTAGTGCTAGGGTTTAGGGCTGGGAGCTAGGGTTTAGGGCTTGGAGCTAGGGTTTGGGTTATGGAGCTAGGGTTTAGGGCTTTGCATTAGGGTTTAGGGCTAGGCGTAAGGGTATAGGGCTTGGGTTTAAGAACCTGAGTGTGGAATTGGGGTGTAGAGCTAGGGTATAGGGCTGGGAGCTAGGGTTTAGGGCGTGGAGTTAGGGTTTAGGATTTAGGCGTTAGGATGTAGGTCACGGGTTTAAGGCTCAGAACGCGGGTTTACTGTGTAGAGCTAGGGATTAGGGCTGGGAGCTGGGGTTTAGGTTTGGGAACTTGGGGTTAGGGATTGGAGCTAGGGTTTAGGGCTCAGCATTAGGGTTTAAGGCTAGGTGTAAGGGTTTAGGGCTCTGGTTTAAGGCTGTGAGTGAGGAATTGGGATGCAGTGCTAGGAGCTAGGGTTTAGGGCTTGGAGCTAGGGTTTAGGGCTTGGAGCTAGGGTTTAGGGCTCAGCATTAGGGCTTAGGGCTAGGCGGAAAATTTTAGGGCTCGGGATTAGGACTCTGAGTGTGGATTTGGGGTGTAGTGCTAGGGTTTAGGGCTGGGAGCTCGGGTTTAGGGCGTGGAGTTAGGGTTTAGGGTTTAGGGTTTAGGCGTTAGGATGTAGGTCACGGGTTTAAGGCTCAGAACGCGGGTTTACTGTGTAGAGCTAGGGTTTAGGGCTGGGAGCTAGGGTTTAGGTTTGGGATCTTGGGGTTAGGGATTGGAGCTAGGGTTTAGGGCTCAGCATTAGGGTTTAAGGCTAGGTGTAAGGGTTTAGGGCTCTGGTTTAGGGCTGTGAGTGAGGAATTGGGATGCAGTGCTAGGAGCTAGGGTTTAGGGCTTGGAGCTAGGGTTTAGGGCTTGGAGCTAGGGTTTAGGGCTCAGCATTAGGGCTTAGGGCTAGGCGGAAAATTTTAGGGCTCGGGATTAGGACTCTGAGTGTGGATTTGGGGTGTAGTGCTAGGGTTTAGGGCTGGGAGCTCGGGTTTAGGGCGTGGAGTTAGGGTTTAGGGTTTAGGGTTTAGGCGTTAGGATGTAGGTCACGGGTTTAAGGCTCAGAACGCGGGTTTACTGTGTAGAGCTAGGGTTTAGGGCTGGGAGCTAGGGTTTAGGTTTGGGATCTTGGGGTTAGGGATTGGAGCTAGGGTTTAGGGCTCAGCATTAGGGTTTAAGGCTAGGTGTAAGGGTTTAGGGCTCTGGTTTAGGGCTGTGAGTGAGGAATTGGGATGCAGTGCTAGGAGCTAGGGTTTAGGGCTTGGAGCTAGGGTTTAGGGCTTGGAGCTAGGGTTTAGGGCTCAGCATTAGGGCTTAGGGCTAGGCGGAAAATTTTAGGGCTCGGGATTAGGACTCTGAGTGTGGATTTGGGGTGTAGTGCTAGGGTTTAGGGCTGGGAGCTCGGGTTTAGGGCGTGGAGTTAGGGTTTAGGGTTTAGGGTTTAGGCGTTAGGATGTAGGTCACGGGTTTAAGGCTCAGAACGCGGGTTTACTGTGTAGAGCTAGGGTTTAGGGCTGGGAGCTAGGGTTTAGGTTTGGGATCTTGGGGTTAGGGATTGGAGCTAGGGTTTAGGGCTCAGCATTAGGGTTTAAGGCTAGGTGTAAGGGTTTAGGGCTCTGGTTTAGGGCTGTGAGTGAGGAATTGGGATGCAGTGCTAGGAGCTAGGGTTTAGGGCTTGGAGCTAGGGTTTAGGGCTTGGAGCTAGGGTTTAGGGCTCAGCATTAGGGCTTAGGGCTAGGCGGAAAATTTTAGGGCTCGGGATTAGGACTCCGAGTGTGGAATTGGGGTGTAGTGCTAGGGTTTAGGGCTGGGAGCTAGGGTTTAGGGCTTGGAGCTAGGGTTTGGGTTATGGAGCTAGGGTTTAGGGCTTTGCATTAGGGTTTAGGGCTAGGCGTAAGGGTATAGGGCTTGGGTTTAAGAACCTGAGTGTGGAATTGGGGTGTAGAGCTAGGGTATAGGGCTGGGAGCTAGGGTTTAGGGCGTGGAGTTAGGGTTTAGGATTTAGGCGTTAGGATGTAGGTCACGGGTTTAAGGCTCAGAACGCGGGTTTACTGTGTAGAGCTAGGGATTAGGGCTGGGAGCTGGGGTTTAGGTTTGGGAACTTGGGGTTAGGGATTGGAGCTAGGGTTTAGGGCTCAGCATTAGGGTTTAAGGCTAGGTGTAAGGGTTTAGGGCTCTGGTTTAAGGCTGTGAGTGAGGAATTGGGATGCAGTGCTAGGAGCTAGGGTTTAGGGCTTGGAGCTAGGGTTTAGGGCTTGGAGCTAGGGTTTAGGGCTCAGCATTAGGGCTTAGGGCTAGGCGGAAAATTTTAGGGCTCGGGATTAGGACTCTGAGTGTGGATTTGGGGTGTAGTGCTAGGGTTTAGGGCTGGGAGCTCGGGTTTAGGGCGTGGAGTTAGGGTTTAGGGTTTAGGGTTTAGGCGTTAGGATGTAGGTCACGGGTTTAAGGCTCAGAACGCGGGTTTACTGTGTAGAGCTAGGGTTTAGGGCTGGGAGCTAGGGTTTAGGTTTGGGATCTTGGGGTTAGGGATTGGAGCTAGGGTTTAGGGCTCAGCATTAGGGTTTAAGGCTAGGTGTAAGGGTTTAGGGCTCTGGTTTAGGGCTGTGAGTGAGGAATTGGGATGCAGTGCTAGGAGCTAGGGTTTAGGGCTTGGAGCTAGGGTTTAGGGCTTGGAGCTAGGGTTTAGGGCTCAGCATTAGGGCTTAGGGCTAGGCGGAAAATTTTAGGGCTCGGGATTAGGACTCCGAGTGTGGAATTGGGGTGTAGTGCTAGGGTTTAGGGCTGGGAGCTAGGGTTTAGGGCTTGGAGCTAGGGTTTGGGTTATGGAGCTAGGGTTTAGGGCTTTGCATTAGGGTTTAGGGCTAGGCGTAAGGGTATAGGGCTTGGGTTTAAGAACCTGAGTGTGGAATTGGGGTGTAGAGCTAGGGTATAGGGCTGGGAGCTAGGGTTTAGGGCGTGGAGTTAGGGTTTAGGATTTAGGCGTTAGGATGTAGGTCACGGGTTTAAGGCTCAGAACGCGGGTTTACTGTGTAGAGCTAGGGATTAGGGCTGGGAGCTGGGGTTTAGGTTTGGGAACTTGGGGTTAGGGATTGGAGCTAGGGTTTAGGGCTCAGCATTAGGGTTTAAGGCTAGGTGTAAGGGTTTAGGGCTCTGGTTTAAGGCTGTGAGTGAGGAATTGGGATGCAGTGCTAGGAGCTAGGGTTTAGGGCTTGGAGCTAGGGTTTAGGGCTTGGAGCTAGGGTTTAGGGCTCAGCATTAGGGCTTAGGGCTAGGCGGAAAATTTTAGGGCTCGGGATTAGGACTCCGAGTGTGGAATTGGGGTGTAGTGCTAGGGTTTAGGGCTGGGAGCTAGGGTTTAGGGCTTGGAGCTAGGGTTTGGGTTATGGAGCTAGGGTTTAGGGCTTTGCATTAGGGTTTAGGGCTAGGCGTAAGGGTATAGGGCTTGGGTTTAAGAACCTGAGTGTGGAATTGGGGTGTAGAGCTAGGGTATAGGGCTGGGAGCTAGGGTTTAGGGCGTGGAGTTAGGGTTTAGGATTTAGGCGTTAGGATGTAGGTCACGGGTTTAAGGCTCAGAACGCGGGTTTACTGTGTAGAGCTAGGGATTAGGGCTGGGAGCTGGGGTTTAGGTTTGGGAACTTGGGGTTAGGGATTGGAGCTAGGGTTTAGGGCTCAGCATTAGGGTTTAAGGCTAGGTGTAAGGGTTTAGGGCTCTGGTTTAAGGCTGTGAGTGAGGAATTGGGATGCAGTGCTAGGAGCTAGGGTTTAGGGCTTGGAGCAAGGGTTTAGGGCTTGGAGCTAGGGTTTAGGGCTCAGCATTAGGGCTTAGGGCTAGGCGGAAAATTTTAGGGCTCGGGATTAGGACTCCGAGTGTGGAATTGGGGTGTAGTGCTAGGGTTTAGGGCTGGGAGCTAGGGTTTAGGGCTTGGAGCTAGGGTTTGGGTTATGGAGCTAGGGTTTAGGGCTTTGCATTAGGGTTTAGGGCTAGGCGTAAGGGTATAGGGCTTGGGTTTAAGAACCTGAGTGTGGAATTGGGGTGTAGAGCTAGGGTATAGGGCTGGGAGCTAGGGTTTAGGGCGTGGAGTTAGGGTTTAGGATTTAGGCGTTAGGATGTAGGTCACGGGTTTAAGGCTCAGAACGCGGGTTTACTGTGTAGAGCTAGGGATTAGGGCTGGGAGCTGGGGTTTAGGTTTGGGAACTTGGGGTTAGGGATTGGAGCTAGGGTTTAGGGCTCAGCATTAGGGTTTAAGGCTAGGTGTAAGGGTTTAGGGCTCTGGTTTAAGGCTGTGAGTGAGGAATTGGGATGCAGTGCTAGGAGCTAGGGTTTAGGGCTTGGAGCTAGGGTTTAGGGCTTGGAGCTAGGGTTTAGGGCTCAGCATTAGGGCTTAGGGCTAGGCGGAAAATTTTAGGGCTCGGGATTAGGACTCTGAGTGTGGATTTGGGGTGTAGTGCTAGGGTTTAGGGCTGGGAGCTCGGGTTTAGGGCGTGGAGTTAGGGTTTAGGGTTTAGGGTTTAGGCGTTAGGATGTAGGTCACGGGTTTAAGGCTCAGAACGCGGGTTTACTGTGTAGAGCTAGGGTTTAGGGCTGGGAGCTAGGGTTTAGGTTTGGGATCTTGGGGTTAGGGATTGGAGCTAGGGTTTAGGGCTCAGCATTAGGGTTTAAGGCTAGGTGTAAGGGTTTAGGGCTCTGGTTTAGGGCTGTGAGTGAGGAATTGGGATGCAGTGCTAGGAGCTAGGGTTTAGGGCTTGGAGCTAGGGTTTAGGGCTTGGAGCTAGGGTTTAGGGCTCAGCATTAGGGCTTAGGGCTAGGCGGAAAATTTTAGGGCTCGGGATTAGGACTCCGAGTGTGGAATTGGGGTGTAGTGCTAGGGTTTAGGGCTGGGAGCTAGGGTTTAGGGCTTGGAGCTAGGGTTTGGGTTATGGAGCTAGGGTTTAGGGCTTTGCATTAGGGTTTAGGGCTAGGCGTAAGGGTATAGGGCTTGGGTTTAAGAACCTGAGTGTGGAATTGGGGTGTAGAGCTAGGGTATAGGGCTGGGAGCTAGGGTTTAGGGCGTGGAGTTAGGGTTTAGGATTTAGGCGTTAGGATGTAGGTCACGGGTTTAAGGCTCAGAACGCGGGTTTACTGTGTAGAGCTAGGGATTAGGGCTGGGAGCTGGGGTTTAGGTTTGGGAACTTGGGGTTAGGGATTGGAGCTAGGGTTTAGGGCTCAGCATTAGGGTTTAAGGCTAGGTGTAAGGGTTTAGGGCTCTGGTTTAAGGCTGTGAGTGAGGAATTGGGATGCAGTGCTAGGAGCTAGGGTTTAGGGCTTGGAGCTAGGGTTTAGGGCTTGGAGCTAGGGTTTAGGGCTCAGCATTAGGGCTTAGGGCTAGGCGGAAAATTTTAGGGCTCGGGATTAGGACTCCGAGTGTGGAATTGGGGTGTAGTGCTAGGGTTTAGGGCTGGGAGCTAGGGTTTAGGGCTTGGAGCTAGGGTTTGGGTTATGGAGCTAGGGTTTAGGGCTTTGCATTAGGGTTTAGGGCTAGGCGTAAGGGTATAGGGCTTGGGTTTAAGAACCTGAGTGTGGAATTGGGGTGTAGAGCTAGGGTATAGGGCTGGGAGCTAGGGTTTAGGGCGTGGAGTTAGGGTTTAGGATTTAGGCGTTAGGATGTAGGTCACGGGTTTAAGGCTCAGAACGCGGGTTTACTGTGTAGAGCTAGGGATTAGGGCTGGGAGCTGGGGTTTAGGTTTGGGAACTTGGGGTTAGGGATTGGAGCTAGGGTTTAGGGCTCAGCATTAGGGTTTAAGGCTAGGTGTAAGGGTTTAGGGCTCTGGTTTAAGGCTGTGAGTGAGGAATTGGGATGCAGTGCTAGGAGCTAGGGTTTAGGGCTTGGAGCAAGGGTTTAGGGCTTGGAGCTAGGGTTTAGGGCTCAGCATTAGGGCTTAGGGCTAGGCGGAAAATTTTAGGGCTCGGGATTAGGACTCCGAGTGTGGAATTGGGGTGTAGTGCTAGGGTTTAGGGCTGGGAGCTAGGGTTTAGGGCTTGGAGCTAGGGTTTGGGTTATGGAGCTAGGGTTTAGGGCTTTGCATTAGGGTTTAGGGCTAGGCGTAAGGGTATAGGGCTTGGGTTTAAGAACCTGAGTGTGGAATTGGGGTGTAGAGCTAGGGTATAGGGCTGGGAGCTAGGGTTTAGGGCGTGGAGTTAGGGTTTAGGATTTAGGCGTTAGGATGTAGGTCACGGGTTTAAGGCTCAGAACGCGGGTTTACTGTGTAGAGCTAGGGATTAGGGCTGGGAGCTGGGGTTTAGGTTTGGGAACTTGGGGTTAGGGATTGGAGCTAGGGTTTAGGGCTCAGCATTAGGGTTTAAGGCTAGGTGTAAGGGTTTAGGGCTCTGGTTTAAGGCTGTGAGTGAGGAATTGGGATGCAGTGCTAGGAGCTAGGGTTTAGGGCTTGGAGCTAGGGTTTAGGGCTTGGAGCTAGGGTTTAGGGCTCAGCATTAGGGCTTAGGGCTAGGCGGAAAATTTTAGGGCTCGGGATTAGGACTCTGAGTGTGGATTTGGGGTGTAGTGCTAGGGTTTAGGGCTGGGAGCTCGGGTTTAGGGCGTGGAGTTAGGGTTTAGGGTTTAGGGTTTAGGCGTTAGGATGTAGGTCACGGGTTTAAGGCTCAGAACGCGGGTTTACTGTGTAGAGCTAGGGTTTAGGGCTGGGAGCTAGGGTTTAGGTTTGGGATCTTGGGGTTAGGGATTGGAGCTAGGGTTTAGGGCTCAGCATTAGGGTTTAAGGCTAGGTGTAAGGGTTTAGGGCTCTGGTTTAGGGCTGTGAGTGAGGAATTGGGATGCAGTGCTAGGAGCTAGGGTTTAGGGCTTGGAGCTAGGGTTTAGGGCTTGGAGCTAGGGTTTAGGGCTCAGCATTAGGGCTTAGGGCTAGGCGGAAAATTTTAGGGCTCGGGATTAGGACTCCGAGTGTGGAATTGGGGTGTAGTGCTAGGGTTTAGGGCTGGGAGCTAGGGTTTAGGGCTTGGAGCTAGGGTTTGGGTTATGGAGCTAGGGTTTAGGGCTTTGCATTAGGGTTTAGGGCTAGGCGTAAGGGTATAGGGCTTGGGTTTAAGAACCTGAGTGTGGAATTGGGGTGTAGAGCTAGGGTATAGGGCTGGGAGCTAGGGTTTAGGGCGTGGAGTTAGGGTTTAGGATTTAGGCGTTAGGATGTAGGTCACGGGTTTAAGGCTCAGAACGCGGGTTTACTGTGTAGAGCTAGGGATTAGGGCTGGGAGCTGGGGTTTAGGTTTGGGAACTTGGGGTTAGGGATTGGAGCTAGGGTTTAGGGCTCAGCATTAGGGTTTAAGGCTAGGTGTAAGGGTTTAGGGCTCTGGTTTAAGGCTGTGAGTGAGGAATTGGGATGCAGTGCTAGGAGCTAGGGTTTAGGGCTTGGAGCTAGGGTTTAGGGCTTGGAGCTAGGGTTTAGGGCTCAGCATTAGGGCTTAGGGCTAGGCGGAAAATTTTAGGGCTCGGGATTAGGACTCTGAGTGTGGATTTGGGGTGTAGTGCTAGGGTTTAGGGCTGGGAGCTCGGGTTTAGGGCGTGGAGTTAGGGTTTAGGGTTTAGGGTTTAGGCGTTAGGATGTAGGTCACGGGTTTAAGGCTCAGAACGCGGGTTTACTGTGTAGAGCTAGGGTTTAGGGCTGGGAGCTAGGGTTTAGGTTTGGGATCTTGGGGTTAGGGATTGGAGCTAGGGTTTAGGGCTCAGCATTAGGGTTTAAGGCTAGGTGTAAGGGTTTAGGGCTCTGGTTTAGGGCTGTGAGTGAGGAATTGGGATGCAGTGCTAGGAGCTAGGGTTTAGGGCTTGGAGCTAGGGTTTAGGGCTTGGAGCTAGGGTTTAGGGCTCAGCATTAGGGCTTAGGGCTAGGCGGAAAATTTTAGGGCTCGGGATTAGGACTCCGAGTGTGGAATTGGGGTGTAGTGCTAGGGTTTAGGGCTGGGAGCTAGGGTTTAGGGCTTGGAGCTAGGGTTTGGGTTATGGAGCTAGGGTTTAGGGCTTTGCATTAGGGTTTAGGGCTAGGCGTAAGGGTATAGGGCTTGGGTTTAAGAACCTGAGTGTGGAATTGGGGTGTAGAGCTAGGGTATAGGGCTGGGAGCTAGGGTTTAGGGCGTGGAGTTAGGGTTTAGGATTTAGGCGTTAGGATGTAGGTCACGGGTTTAAGGCTCAGAACGCGGGTTTACTGTGTAGAGCTAGGGATTAGGGCTGGGAGCTGGGGTTTAGGTTTGGGAACTTGGGGTTAGGGATTGGAGCTAGGGTTTAGGGCTCAGCATTAGGGTTTAAGGCTAGGTGTAAGGGTTTAGGGCTCTGGTTTAAGGCTGTGAGTGAGGAATTGGGATGCAGTGCTAGGAGCTAGGGTTTAGGGCTTGGAGCTAGGGTTTAGGGCTTGGAGCTAGGGTTTAGGGCTCAGCATTAGGGCTTAGGGCTAGGCGGAAAATTTTAGGGCTCGGGATTAGGACTCTGAGTGTGGATTTGGGGTGTAGTGCTAGGGTTTAGGGCTGGGAGCTCGGGTTTAGGGCGTGGAGTTAGGGTTTAGGGTTTAGGGTTTAGGCGTTAGGATGTAGGTCACGGGTTTAAGGCTCAGAACGCGGGTTTACTGTGTAGAGCTAGGGTTTAGGGCTGGGAGCTAGGGTTTAGGTTTGGGATCTTGGGGTTAGGGATTGGAGCTAGGGTTTAGGGCTCAGCATTAGGGTTTAAGGCTAGGTGTAAGGGTTTAGGGCTCTGGTTTAGGGCTGTGAGTGAGGAATTGGGATGCAGTGCTAGGAGCTAGGGTTTAGGGCTTGGAGCTAGGGTTTAGGGCTTGGAGCTAGGGTTTAGGGCTCAGCATTAGGGCTTAGGGCTAGGCGGAAAATTTTAGGGCTCGGGATTAGGACTCCGAGTGTGGAATTGGGGTGTAGTGCTAGGGTTTAGGGCTGGGAGCTAGGGTTTAGGGCTTGGAGCTAGGGTTTGGGTTATGGAGCTAGGGTTTAGGGCTTTGCATTAGGGTTTAGGGCTAGGCGTAAGGGTATAGGGCTTGGGTTTAAGAACCTGAGTGTGGAATTGGGGTGTAGAGCTAGGGTATAGGGCTGGGAGCTAGGGTTTAGGGCGTGGAGTTAGGGTTTAGGATTTAGGCGTTAGGATGTAGGTCACGGGTTTAAGGCTCAGAACGCGGGTTTACTGTGTAGAGCTAGGGATTAGGGCTGGGAGCTGGGGTTTAGGTTTGGGAACTTGGGGTTAGGGATTGGAGCTAGGGTTTAGGGCTCAGCATTAGGGTTTAAGGCTAGGTGTAAGGGTTTAGGGCTCTGGTTTAAGGCTGTGAGTGAGGAATTGGGATGCAGTGCTAGGAGCTAGGGTTTAGGGCTTGGAGCTAGGGTTTAGGGCTTGGAGCTAGGGTTTAGGGCTCAGCATTAGGGCTTAGGGCTAGGCGGAAAATTTTAGGGCTCGGGATTAGGACTCTGAGTGTGGATTTGGGGTGTAGTGCTAGGGTTTAGGGCTGGGAGCTCGGGTTTAGGGCGTGGAGTTAGGGTTTAGGGTTTAGGGTTTAGGCGTTAGGATGTAGGTCACGGGTTTAAGGCTCAGAACGCGGGTTTACTGTGTAGAGCTAGGGTTTAGGGCTGGGAGCTAGGGTTTAGGTTTGGGATCTTGGGGTTAGGGATTGGAGCTAGGGTTTAGGGCTCAGCATTAGGGTTTAAGGCTAGGTGTAAGGGTTTAGGGCTCTGGTTTAGGGCTGTGAGTGAGGAATTGGGATGCAGTGCTAGGAGCTAGGGTTTAGGGCTTGGAGCTAGGGTTTAGGGCTTGGAGCTAGGGTTTAGGGCTCAGCATTAGGGCTTAGGGCTAGGCGGAAAGTTTTAGGGCTCGGGATTAGGACTCCGAGTGTGGAATTGGGGTGTAGTGCTAGGGTTTAGGGCTGGGAGCTAGGGTTTAGGGCTTGGAGCTAGGGTTTGGGTTATGGAGCTAGGGTTTAGGGCTTTGCATTAGGGTTTAGGGCTAGGCGTAAGGGTATAGGGCTTGGGTTTAAGAACCTGAGTGTGGAATTGGGGTGTAGAGCTAGGGTATAGGGCTGGGAGCTAGGGTTTAGGGCGTGGAGTTAGGGTTTAGGATTTAGGCGTTAGGATGTAGGTCACGGGTTTAAGGCTCAGAACGCGGGTTTACTGTGTAGAGCTAGGGATTAGGGCTGGGAGCTGGGGTTTAGGTTTGGGAACTTGGGGTTAGGGATTGGAGCTAGGGTTTAGGGCTCAGCATTAGGGTTTAAGGCTAGGTGTAAGGGTTTAGGGCTCTGGTTTAAGGCTGTGAGTGAGGAATTGGGATGCAGTGCTAGGAGCTAGGGTTTAGGGCTTGGAGCTAGGGTTTAGGGCTTGGAGCTAGGGTTTAGGGCTCAGCATTAGGGCTTAGGGCTAGGCGGAAAATTTTAGGGCTCGGGATTAGGACTCTGAGTGTGGATTTGGGGTGTAGTGCTAGGGTTTAGGGCTGGGAGCTCGGGTTTAGGGCGTGGAGTTAGGGTTTAGGGTTTAGGGTTTAGGCGTTAGGATGTAGGTCACGGGTTTAAGGCTCAGAACGCGGGTTTACTGTGTAGAGCTAGGGTTTAGGGCTGGGAGCTAGGGTTTAGGTTTGGGATCTTGGGGTTAGGGATTGGAGCTAGGGTTTAGGGCTCAGCATTAGGGTTTAAGGCTAGGTGTAAGGGTTTAGGGCTCTGGTTTAGGGCTGTGAGTGAGGAATTGGGATGCAGTGCTAGGAGCTAGGGTTTAGGGCTTGGAGCTAGGGTTTAGGGCTTGGAGCTAGGGTTTAGGGCTCAGCATTAGGGCTTAGGGCTAGGCGGAAAATTTTAGGGCTCGGGATTAGGACTCTGAGTGTGGATTTGGGGTGTAGTGCTAGGGTTTAGGGCTGGGAGCTCGGGTTTAGGGCGTGGAGTTAGGGTTTAGGGTTTAGGGTTTAGGCGTTAGGATGTAGGTCACGGGTTTAAGGCTCAGAACGCGGGTTTACTGTGTAGAGCTAGGGTTTAGGGCTGGGAGCTAGGGTTTAGGTTTGGGATCTTGGGGTTAGGGATTGGAGCTAGGGTTTAGGGCTCAGCATTAGGGTTTAAGGCTAGGTGTAAGGGTTTAGGGCTCTGGTTTAGGGCTGTGAGTGAGGAATTGGGATGCAGTGCTAGGAGCTAGGGTTTAGGGCTTGGAGCTAGGGTTTAGGGCTTGGAGCTAGGGTTTAGGGCTCAGCATTAGGGCTTAGGGCTAGGCGGAAAATTTTAGGGCTCGGGATTAGGACTCTGAGTGTGGATTTGGGGTGTAGTGCTAGGGTTTAGGGCTGGGAGCTCGGGTTTAGGGCGTGGAGTTAGGGTTTAGGGTTTAGGGTTTAGGCGTTAGGATGTAGGTCACGGGTTTAAGGCTCAGAACGCGGGTTTACTGTGTAGAGCTAGGGTTTAGGGCTGGGAGCTAGGGTTTAGGTTTGGGATCTTGGGGTTAGGGATTGGAGCTAGGGTTTAGGGCTCAGCATTAGGGTTTAAGGCTAGGTGTAAGGGTTTAGGGCTCTGGTTTAGGGCTGTGAGTGAGGAATTGGGATGCAGTGCTAGGAGCTAGGGTTTAGGGCTTGGAGCTAGGGTTTAGGGCTTGGAGCTAGGGTTTAGGGCTCAGCATTAGGGCTTAGGGCTAGGCGGAAAATTTTAGGGCTCGGGATTAGGACTCTGAGTGTGGATTTGGGGTGTAGTGCTAGGGTTTAGGGCTGGGAGCTCGGGTTTAGGGCGTGGAGTTAGGGTTTAGGGTTTAGGGTTTAGGCGTTAGGATGTAGGTCACGGGTTTAAGGCTCAGAACGCGGGTTTACTGTGTAGAGCTAGGGTTTAGGGCTGGGAGCTAGGGTTTAGGTTTGGGATCTTGGGGTTAGGGATTGGAGCTAGGGTTTAGGGCTCAGCATTAGGGTTTAAGGCTAGGTGTAAGGGTTTAGGGCTCTGGTTTAGGGCTGTGAGTGAGGAATTGGGATGCAGTGCTAGGAGCTAGGGTTTAGGGCTTGGAGCTAGGGTTTAGGGCTTGGAGCTAGGGTTTAGGGCTCAGCATTAGGGCTTAGGGCTAGGCGGAAAATTTTAGGGCTCGGGATTAGGACTCCGAGTGTGGAATTGGGGTGTAGTGCTAGGGTTTAGGGCTGGGAGCTAGGGTTTAGGGCTTGGAGCTAGGGTTTGGGTTATGGAGCTAGGGTTTAGGGCTTTGCATTAGGGTTTAGGGCTAGGCGTAAGGGTATAGGGCTTGGGTTTAAGAACCTGAGTGTGGAATTGGGGTGTAGAGCTAGGGTATAGGGCTGGGAGCTAGGGTTTAGGGCGTGGAGTTAGGGTTTAGGATTTAGGCGTTAGGATGTAGGTCACGGGTTTAAGGCTCAGAACGCGGGTTTACTGTGTAGAGCTAGGGATTAGGGCTGGGAGCTGGGGTTTAGGTTTGGGAACTTGGGGTTAGGGATTGGAGCTAGGGTTTAGGGCTCAGCATTAGGGTTTAAGGCTAGGTGTAAGGGTTTAGGGCTCTGGTTTAAGGCTGTGAGTGAGGAATTGGGATGCAGTGCTAGGAGCTAGGGTTTAGGGCTTGGAGCTAGGGTTTAGGGCTTGGAGCTAGGGTTTAGGGCTCAGCATTAGGGCTTAGGGCTAGGCGGAAAATTTTAGGGCTCGGGATTAGGACTCTGAGTGTGGATTTGGGGTGTAGTGCTAGGGTTTAGGGCTGGGAGCTCGGGTTTAGGGCGTGGAGTTAGGGTTTAGGGTTTAGGGTTTAGGCGTTAGGATGTAGGTCACGGGTTTAAGGCTCAGAACGCGGGTTTACTGTGTAGAGCTAGGGTTTAGGGCTGGGAGCTAGGGTTTAGGTTTGGGATCTTGGGGTTAGGGATTGGAGCTAGGGTTTAGGGCTCAGCATTAGGGTTTAAGGCTAGGTGTAAGGGTTTAGGGCTCTGGTTTAGGGCTGTGAGTGAGGAATTGGGATGCAGTGCTAGGAGCTAGGGTTTAGGGCTTGGAGCTAGGGTTTAGGGCTTGGAGCTAGGGTTTAGGGCTCAGCATTAGGGCTTAGGGCTAGGCGGAAAATTTTAGGGCTCGGGATTAGGACTCCGAGTGTGGAATTGGGGTGTAGTGCTAGGGTTTAGGGCTGGGAGCTAGGGTTTAGGGCTTGGAGCTAGGGTTTGGGTTATGGAGCTAGGGTTTAGGGCTTTGCATTAGGGTTTAGGGCTAGGCGTAAGGGTATAGGGCTTGGGTTTAAGAACCTGAGTGTGGAATTGGGGTGTAGAGCTAGGGTATAGGGCTGGGAGCTAGGGTTTAGGGCGTGGAGTTAGGGTTTAGGATTTAGGCGTTAGGATGTCGGTCACGGGTTTAAGGCTCAGAACGCGGGTTTACTGTGTAGAGCTAGGGATTAGGGCTGGGAGCTGGGGTTTAGGTTTGGGAACTTGGGGTTAGGGATTGGAGCTAGGGTTTAGGGCTCAGCATTAGGGTTTAAGGCTAGGTGTAAGGGTTTAGGGCTCTGGTTTAAGGCTGTGAGTGAGGAATTGGGATGCAGTGCTAGGAGCTAGGGTTTAGGGCTTGGAGCTAGGGTTTAGGGCTTGGAGCTAGGGTTTAGGGCTCAGCATTAGGGCTTAGGGCTAGGCGGAAAATTTTAGGGCTCGGGATTAGGACTCTGAGTGTGGATTTGGGGTGTAGTGCTAGGGTTTAGGGCTGGGAGCTCGGGTTTAGGGCGTGGAGTTAGGGTTTAGGGTTTAGGGTTTAGGCGTTAGGATGTAGGTCACGGGTTTAAGGCTCAGAACGCGGGTTTACTGTGTAGAGCTAGGGTTTAGGGCTGGGAGCTAGGGTTTAGGTTTGGGATCTTGGGGTTAGGGATTGGAGCTAGGGTTTAGGGCTCAGCATTAGGGTTTAAGGCTAGGTGTAAGGGTTTAGGGCTCTGGTTTAGGGCTGTGAGTGAGGAATTGGGATGCAGTGCTAGGAGCTAGGGTTTAGGGCTTGGAGCTAGGGTTTAGGGCTTGGAGCTAGGGTTTAGGGCTCAGCATTAGGGCTTAGGGCTAGGCGGAAAATTTTAGGGCTCGGGATTAGGACTCCGAGTGTGGAATTGGGGTGTAGTGCTAGGGTTTAGGGCTGGGAGCTAGGGTTTAGGGCTTGGAGCTAGGGTTTGGGTTATGGAGCTAGGGTTTAGGGCTTTGCATTAGGGTTTAGGGCTAGGCGTAAGGGTATAGGGCTTGGGTTTAAGAACCTGAGTGTGGAATTGGGGTGTAGAGCTAGGGTATAGGGCTGGGAGCTAGGGTTTAGGGCGTGGAGTTAGGGTTTAGGATTTAGGCGTTAGGATGTAGGTCACGGGTTTAAGGCTCAGAACGCGGGTTTACTGTGTAGAGCTAGGGATTAGGGCTGGGAGCTGGGGTTTAGGTTTGGGAACTTGGGGTTAGGGATTGGAGCTAGGGTTTAGGGCTCAGCATTAGGGTTTAAGGCTAGGTGTAAGGGTTTAGGGCTCTGGTTTAAGGCTGTGAGTGAGGAATTGGGATGCAGTGCTAGGAGCTAGGGTTTAGGGCTTGGAGCTAGGGTTTAGGGCTTGGAGCTAGGGTTTAGGGCTCAGCATTAGGGCTTAGGGCTAGGCGGAAAATTTTAGGGCTCGGGATTAGGACTCTGAGTGTGGATTTGGGGTGTAGTGCTAGGGTTTAGGGCTGGGAGCTCGGGTTTAGGGCGTGGAGTTAGGGTTTAGGGTTTAGGGTTTAGGCGTTAGGATGTAGGTCACGGGTTTAAGGCTCAGAACGCGGGTTTACTGTGTAGAGCTAGGGTTTAGGGCTGGGAGCTAGGGTTTAGGTTTGGGATCTTGGGGTTAGGGATTGGAGCTAGGGTTTAGGGCTCAGCATTAGGGTTTAAGGCTAGGTGTAAGGGTTTAGGGCTCTGGTTTAGGGCTGTGAGTGAGGAATTGGGATGCAGTGCTAGGAGCTAGGGTTTAGGGCTTGGAGCTAGGGTTTAGGGCTTGGAGCTAGGGTTTAGGGCTCAGCATTAGGGCTTAGGGCTAGGCGGAAAATTTTAGGGCTCGGGATTAGGACTCTGAGTGTGGATTTGGGGTGTAGTGCTAGGGTTTAGGGCTGGGAGCTCGGGTTTAGGGCGTGGAGTTAGGGTTTAGGGTTTAGGGTTTAGGCGTTAGGATGTAGGTCACGGGTTTAAGGCTCAGAACGCGGGTTTACTGTGTAGAGCTAGGGTTTAGGGCTGGGAGCTAGGGTTTAGGTTTGGGATCTTGGGGTTAGGGATTGGAGCTAGGGTTTAGGGCTCAGCATTAGGGTTTAAGGCTAGGTGTAAGGGTTTAGGGCTCTGGTTTAAGGCTGTGAGTGAGGAATTGGGATGCAGTGCTAGGAGCTAGGGTTTAGGGCTTGGAGCTAGGGTTTAGGGCTTGGAGCTAGGGTTTAGGGCTCAGCATTAGGGCTTAGGGCTAGGCGGAAAATTTTAGGGCTCGGGATTAGGACTCTGAGTGTGGATTTGGGGTGTAGTGCTAGGGTTTAGGGCTGGGAGCTCGGGTTTAGGGCGTGGAGTTAGGGTTTAGGGTTTAGGGTTTAGGCGTTAGGATGTAGGTCACGGGTTTAAGGCTCAGAACGCGGGTTTACTGTGTAGAGCTAGGGTTTAGGGCTGGGAGCTAGGGTTTAGGTTTGGGATCTTGGGGTTAGGGATTGGAGCTAGGGTTTAGGGCTCAGCATTAGGGTTTAAGGCTAGGTGTAAGGGTTTAGGGCTCTGGTTTAGGGCTGTGAGTGAGGAATTGGGATGCAGTGCTAGGAGCTAGGGTTTAGGGCTTGGAGCTAGGGTTTAGGGCTTGGAGCTAGGGTTTAGGGCTCAGCATTAGGGCTTAGGGCTAGGCGGAAAATTTTAGGGCTCGGGATTAGGACTCTGAGTGTGGATTTGGGGTGTAGTGCTAGGGTTTAGGGCTGGGAGCTCGGGTTTAGGGCGTGGAGTTAGGGTTTAGGGTTTAGGGTTTAGGCGTTAGGATGTAGGTCACGGGTTTAAGGCTCAGAACGCGGGTTTACTGTGTAGAGCTAGGGTTTAGGGCTGGGAGCTAGGGTTTAGGTTTGGGATCTTGGGGTTAGGGATTGGAGCTAGGGTTTAGGGCTCAGCATTAGGGTTTAAGGCTAGGTGTAAGGGTTTAGGGCTCTGGTTTAGGGCTGTGAGTGAGGAATTGGGATGCAGTGCTAGGAGCTAGGGTTTAGGGCTTGGAGCTAGGGTTTAGGGCTTGGAGCTAGGGTTTAGGGCTCAGCATTAGGGCTTAGGGCTAGGCGGAAAATTTTAGGGCTCGGGATTAGGACTCCGAGTGTGGAATTGGGGTGTAGTGCTAGGGTTTAGGGCTGGGAGCTAGGGTTTAGGGCTTGGAGCTAGGGTTTGGGTTATGGAGCTAGGGTTTAGGGCTTTGCATTAGGGTTTAGGGCTAGGCGTAAGGGTATAGGGCTTGGGTTTAAGAACCTGAGTGTGGAATTGGGGTGTAGAGCTAGGGTATAGGGCTGGGAGCTAGGGTTTAGGGCGTGGAGTTAGGGTTTAGGATTTAGGCGTTAGGATGTAGGTCACGGGTTTAAGGCTCAGAACGCGGGTTTACTGTGTAGAGCTAGGGATTAGGGCTGGGAGCTGGGGTTTAGGTTTGGGAACTTGGGGTTAGGGATTGGAGCTAGGGTTTAGGGCTCAGCATTAGGGTTTAAGGCTAGGTGTAAGGGTTTAGGGCTCTGGTTTAGGGCTGTGAGTGAGGAATTGGGATGCAGTGCTAGGAGCTAGGGTTTAGGGCTTGGAGCTAGGGTTTAGGGCTTGGAGCTAGGGTTTAGGGCTCAGCATTAGGGCTTAGGGCTAGGCGGAAAATTTTAGGGCTCGGGATTAGGACTCCGAGTGTGGAATTGGGGTGTAGTGCTAGGGTTTAGGGCTGGGAGCTAGGGTTTAGGGCTTGGAGCTAGGGTTTGGGTTATGGAGCTAGGGTTTAGGGCTTTGCATTAGGGTTTAGGGCTAGGCGTAAGGGTATAGGGCTTGGGTTTAAGAACCTGAGTGTGGAATTGGGGTGTAGAGCTAGGGTATAGGGCTGGGAGCTAGGGTTTAGGGCGTGGAGTTAGGGTTTAGGATTTAGGCGTTAGGATGTAGGTCACGGGTTTAAGGCTCAGAACGCGGGTTTACTGTGTAGAGCTAGGGATTAGGGCTGGGAGCTGGGGTTTAGGTTTGGGAACTTGGGGTTAGGGATTGGAGCTAGGGTTTAGGGCTCAGCATTAGGGTTTAAGGCTAGGTGTAAGGGTTTAGGGCTCTGGTTTAAGGCTGTGAGTGAGGAATTGGGATGCAGTGCTAGGAGCTAGGGTTTAGGGCTTGGAGCTAGGGTTTAGGGCTTGGAGCTAGGGTTTAGGGCTCAGCATTAGGGCTTAGGGCTAGGCGGAAAATTTTAGGGCTCGGGATTAGGACTCTGAGTGTGGATTTGGGGTGTAGTGCTAGGGTTTAGGGCTGGGAGCTCGGGTTTAGGGCGTGGAGTTAGGGTTTAGGGTTTAGGGTTTAGGCGTTAGGATGTAGGTCACGGGTTTAAGGCTCAGAACGCGGGTTTACTGTGTAGAGCTAGGGTTTAGGGCTGGGAGCTAGGGTTTAGGTTTGGGATCTTGGGGTTAGGGATTGGAGCTAGGGTTTAGGGCTCAGCATTAGGGTTTAAGGCTAGGTGTAAGGGTTTAGGGCTCTGGTTTAGGGCTGTGAGTGAGGAATTGGGATGCAGTGCTAGGAGCTAGGGTTTAGGGCTTGGAGCTAGGGTTTAGGGCTTGGAGCTAGGGTTAAGGGCTCAGCATTAGGGCTTAGGGCTAGGCGGAAAGTTTTAGGGCTCGGGATTAGGACTCCGAGTGTGGAATTGGGGTGTAGTGCTAGGGTTTAGGGCTGGGAGCTAGGGTTTAGGGCTTGGAGCTAGGGTTTGGGTTATGGAGCTAGGGTTTAGGGCTTTGCATTAGGGTTTAGGGCTAGGCGTAAGGGTATAGGGCTTGGGTTTAAGAACCTGAGTGTGGAATTGGGGTGTAGAGCTAGGGTATAGGGCTGGGAGCTAGGGTTTAGGGCGTGGAGTTAGGGTTTAGGATTTAGGCGTTAGGATGTAGGTCACGGGTTTAAGGCTCAGAACGCGGGTTTACTGTGTAGAGCTAGGGATTAGGGCTGGGAGCTGGGGTTTAGGTTTGGGAACTTGGGGTTAGGGATTGGAGCTAGGGTTTAGGGCTCAGCATTAGGGTTTAAGGCTAGGTGTAAGGGTTTAGGGCTCTGGTTTAAGGCTGTGAGTGAGGAATTGGGATGCAGTGCTAGGAGCTAGGGTTTAGGGCTTGGAGCAAGGGTTTAGGGCTTGGAGCTAGGGTTTAGGGCTCAGCATTAGGGCTTAGGGCTAGGCGGAAAATTTTAGGGCTCGGGATTAGGACTCCGAGTGTGGAATTGGGGTGTAGTGCTAGGGTTTAGGGCTGGGAGCTAGGGTTTAGGGCTTGGAGCTAGGGTTTGGGTTATGGAGCTAGGGTTTAGGGCTTTGCATTAGGGTTTAGGGCTAGGCGTAAGGGTATAGGGCTTGGGTTTAAGAACCTGAGTGTGGAATTGGGGTGTAGAGCTAGGGTATAGGGCTGGGAGCTAGGGTTTAGGGCGTGGAGTTAGGGTTTAGGATTTAGGCGTTAGGATGTAGGTCACGGGTTTAAGGCTCAGAACGCGGGTTTACTGTGTAGAGCTAGGGATTAGGGCTGGGAGCTGGGGTTTAGGTTTGGGAACTTGGGGTTAGGGATTGGAGCTAGGGTTTAGGGCTCAGCATTAGGGTTTAAGGCTAGGTGTAAGGGTTTAGGGCTCTGGTTTAAGGCTGTGAGTGAGGAATTGGGATGCAGTGCTAGGAGCTAGGGTTTAGGGCTTGGAGCTAGGGTTTAGGGCTTGGAGCTAGGGTTTAGGGCTCAGCATTAGGGCTTAGGGCTAGGCGGAAAATTTTAGGGCTCGGGATTAGGACTCTGAGTGTGGATTTGGGGTGTAGTGCTAGGGTTTAGGGCTGGGAGCTCGGGTTTAGGGCGTGGAGTTAGGGTTTAGGGTTTAGGGTTTAGGCGTTAGGATGTAGGTCACGGGTTTAAGGCTCAGAACGCGGGTTTACTGTGTAGAGCTAGGGTTTAGGGCTGGGAGCTAGGGTTTAGGTTTGGGATCTTGGGGTTAGGGATTGGAGCTAGGGTTTAGGGCTCAGCATTAGGGTTTAAGGCTAGGTGTAAGGGTTTAGGGCTCTGGTTTAGGGCTGTGAGTGAGGAATTGGGATGCAGTGCTAGGAGCTAGGGTTTAGGGCTTGGAGCTAGGGTTTAGGGCTTGGAGCTAGGGTTAAGGGCTCAGCATTAGGGCTTAGGGCTAGGCGGAAAGTTTTAGGGCTCGGGATTAGGACTCCGAGTGTGGAATTGGGGTGTAGTGCTAGGGTTTAGGGCTGGGAGCTAGGGTTTAGGGCTTGGAGCTAGGGTTTGGGTTATGGAGCTAGGGTTTAGGGCTTTGCATTAGGGTTTAGGGCTAGGCGTAAGGGTATAGGGCTTGGGTTTAAGAACCTGAGTGTGGAATTGGGGTGTAGAGCTAGGGTATAGGGCTGGGAGCTAGGGTTTAGGGCGTGGAGTTAGGGTTTAGGATTTAGGCGTTAGGATGTAGGTCACGGGTTTAAGGCTCAGAACGCGGGTTTACTGTGTAGAGCTAGGGATTAGGGCTGGGAGCTGGGGTTTAGGTTTGGGAACTTGGGGTTAGGGATTGGAGCTAGGGTTTAGGGCTCAGCATTAGGGTTTAAGGCTAGGTGTAAGGGTTTAGGGCTCTGGTTTAAGGCTGTGAGTGAGGAATTGGGATGCAGTGCTAGGAGCTAGGGTTTAGGGCTTGGAGCTAGGGTTTAGGGCTTGGAGCTAGGGTTTAGGGCTCAGCATTAGGGCTTAGGGCTAGGCGGAAAATTTTAGGGCTCGGGATTAGGACTCTGAGTGTGGATTTGGGGTGTAGTGCTAGGGTTTAGGGCTGGGAGCTCGGGTTTAGGGCGTGGAGTTAGGGTTTAGGGTTTAGGGTTTAGGCGTTAGGATGTAGGTCACGGGTTTAAGGCTCAGAACGCGGGTTTACTGTGTAGAGCTAGGGTTTAGGGCTGGGAGCTAGGGTTTAGGTTTGGGATCTTGGGGTTAGGGATTGGAGCTAGGGTTTAGGGCTCAGCATTAGGGTTTAAGGCTAGGTGTAAGGGTTTAGGGCTCTGGTTTAGGGCTGTGAGTGAGGAATTGGGATGCAGTGCTAGGAGCTAGGGTTTAGGGCTTGGAGCTAGGGTTTAGGGCTTGGAGCTAGGGTTTAGGGCTCAGCATTAGGGCTTAGGGCTAGGCGGAAAATTTTAGGGCTCGGGATTAGGACTCCGAGTGTGGAATTGGGGTGTAGTGCTAGGGTTTAGGGCTGGGAGCTAGGGTTTAGGGCTTGGAGCTAGGGTTTGGGTTATGGAGCTAGGGTTTAGGGCTTTGCATTAGGGTTTAGGGCTAGGCGTAAGGGTATAGGGCTTGGGTTTAAGAACCTGAGTGTGGAATTGGGGTGTAGAGCTAGGGTATAGGGCTGGGAGCTAGGGTTTAGGGCGTGGAGTTAGGGTTTAGGATTTAGGCGTTAGGATGTAGGTCACGGGTTTAAGGCTCAGAACGCGGGTTTACTGTGTAGAGCTAGGGATTAGGGCTGGGAGCTGGGGTTTAGGTTTGGGAACTTGGGGTTAGGGATTGGAGCTAGGGTTTAGGGCTCAGCATTAGGGTTTAAGGCTAGGTGTAAGGGTTTAGGGCTCTGGTTTAAGGCTGTGAGTGAGGAATTGGGATGCAGTGCTAGGAGCTAGGGTTTAGGGCTTGGAGCTAGGGTTTAGGGCTTGGAGCTAGGGTTTAGGGCTCAGCATTAGGGCTTAGGGCTAGGCGGAAAATTTTAGGGCTCGGGATTAGGACTCTGAGTGTGGATTTGGGGTGTAGTGCTAGGGTTTAGGGCTGGGAGCTCGGGTTTAGGGCGTGGAGTTAGGGTTTAGGGTTTAGGGTTTAGGCGTTAGGATGTAGGTCACGGGTTTAAGGCTCAGAACGCGGGTTTACTGTGTAGAGCTAGGGTTTAGGGCTGGGAGCTAGGGTTTAGGTTTGGGATCTTGGGGTTAGGGATTGGAGCTAGGGTTTAGGGCTCAGCATTAGGGTTTAAGGCTAGGTGTAAGGGTTTAGGGCTCTGGTTTAGGGCTGTGAGTGAGGAATTGGGATGCAGTGCTAGGAGCTAGGGTTTAGGGCTTGGAGCTAGGGTTTAGGGCTTGGAGCTAGGGTTTAGGGCTCAGCATTAGGGCTTAGGGCTAGGCGGAAAATTTTAGGGCTCGGGATTAGGACTCCGAGTGTGGAATTGGGGTGTAGTGCTAGGGTTTAGGGCTGGGAGCTAGGGTTTAGGGCTTGGAGCTAGGGTTTGGGTTATGGAGCTAGGGTTTAGGGCTTTGCATTAGGGTTTAGGGCTAGGCGTAAGGGTATAGGGCTTGGGTTTAAGAACCTGAGTGTGGAATTGGGGTGTAGAGCTAGGGTATAGGGCTGGGAGCTAGGGTTTAGGGCGTGGAGTTAGGGTTTAGGATTTAGGCGTTAGGATGTAGGTCACGGGTTTAAGGCTCAGAACGCGGGTTTACTGTGTAGAGCTAGGGATTAGGGCTGGGAGCTGGGGTTTAGGTTTGGGAACTTGGGGTTAGGGATTGGAGCTAGGGTTTAGGGCTCAGCATTAGGGTTTAAGGCTAGGTGTAAGGGTTTAGGGCTCTGGTTTAAGGCTGTGAGTGAGGAATTGGGATGCAGTGCTAGGAGCTAGGGTTTAGGGCTTGGAGCTAGGGTTTAGGGCTTGGAGCTAGGGTTTAGGGCTCAGCATTAGGGCTTAGGGCTAGGCGGAAAATTTTAGGGCTCGGGATTAGGACTCTGAGTGTGGATTTGGGGTGTAGTGCTAGGGTTTAGGGCTGGGAGCTCGGGTTTAGGGCGTGGAGTTAGGGTTTAGGGTTTAGGGTTTAGGCGTTAGGATGTAGGTCACGGGTTTAAGGCTCAGAACGCGGGTTTACTGTGTAGAGCTAGGGTTTAGGGCTGGGAGCTAGGGTTTAGGTTTGGGATCTTGGGGTTAGGGATTGGAGCTAGGGTTTAGGGCTCAGCATTAGGGTTTAAGGCTAGGTGTAAGGGTTTAGGGCTCTGGTTTAGGGCTGTGAGTGAGGAATTGGGATGCAGTGCTAGGAGCTAGGGTTTAGGGCTTGGAGCTAGGGTTTAGGGCTTGGAGCTAGGGTTTAGGGCTCAGCATTAGGGCTTAGGGCTAGGCGGAAAATTTTAGGGCTCGGGATTAGGACTCCGAGTGTGGAATTGGGGTGTAGTGCTAGGGTTTAGGGCTGGGAGCTAGGGTTTAGGGCTTGGAGCTAGGGTTTGGGTTATGGAGCTAGGGTTTAGGGCTTTGCATTAGGGTTTAGGGCTAGGCGTAAGGGTATAGGGCTTGGGTTTAAGAACCTGAGTGTGGAATTGGGGTGTAGAGCTAGGGTATAGGGCTGGGAGCTAGGGTTTAGGGCGTGGAGTTAGGGTTTAGGATTTAGGCGTTAGGATGTAGGTCACGGGTTTAAGGCTCAGAACGCGGGTTTACTGTGTAGAGCTAGGGATTAGGGCTGGGAGCTGGGGTTTAGGTTTGGGAACTTGGGGTTAGGGATTGGAGCTAGGGTTTAGGGCTCAGCATTAGGGTTTAAGGCTAGGTGTAAGGGTTTAGGGCTCTGGTTTAAGGCTGTGAGTGAGGAATTGGGATGCAGTGCTAGGAGCTAGGGTTTAGGGCTTGGAGCTAGGGTTTAGGGCTTGGAGCTAGGGTTTAGGGCTCAGCATTAGGGCTTAGGGCTAGGCGGAAAATTTTAGGGCTCGGGATTAGGACTCTGAGTGTGGATTTGGGGTGTAGTGCTAGGGTTTAGGGCTGGGAGCTCGGGTTTAGGGCGTGGAGTTAGGGTTTAGGGTTTAGGGTTTAGGCGTTAGGATGTAGGTCACGGGTTTAAGGCTCAGAACGCGGGTTTACTGTGTAGAGCTAGGGTTTAGGGCTGGGAGCTAGGGTTTAGGTTTGGGATCTTGGGGTTAGGGATTGGAGCTAGGGTTTAGGGCTCAGCATTAGGGTTTAAGGCTAGGTGTAAGGGTTTAGGGCTCTGGTTTAGGGCTGTGAGTGAGGAATTGGGATGCAGTGCTAGGAGCTAGGGTTTAGGGCTTGGAGCTAGGGTTTAGGGCTTGGAGCTAGGGTTTAGGGCTCAGCATTAGGGCTTAGGGCTAGGCGGAAAATTTTAGGGCTCGGGATTAGGACTCCGAGTGTGGAATTGGGGTGTAGTGCTAGGGTTTAGGGCTGGGAGCTAGGGTTTAGGGCTTGGAGCTAGGGTTTGGGTTATGGAGCTAGGGTTTAGGGCTTTGCATTAGGGTTTAGGGCTAGGCGTAAGGGTATAGGGCTTGGGTTTAAGAACCTGAGTGTGGAATTGGGGTGTAGAGCTAGGGTATAGGGCTGGGAGCTAGGGTTTAGGGCGTGGAGTTAGGGTTTAGGATTTAGGCGTTAGGATGTAGGTCACGGGTTTAAGGCTCAGAACGCGGGTTTACTGTGTAGAGCTAGGGATTAGGGCTGGGAGCTGGGGTTTAGGTTTGGGAACTTGGGGTTAGGGATTGGAGCTAGGGTTTAGGGCTCAGCATTAGGGTTTAAGGCTAGGTGTAA
The DNA here is from genome assembly GCF_964204655.1 of Triturus cristatus. Lineage (NCBI taxonomy): Eukaryota > Metazoa > Chordata > Amphibia > Caudata > Salamandridae > Triturus > Triturus cristatus. The sequence goes on along the minus strand of NW_028188268.1, from coordinate 32,856 downwards.
GGGTTTAGGGCTCTGGTTTAAGGCTGTGAGTGAGGAATTGGGATGCAGTGCTAGGAGCTAGGGTTTAGGGCTTGGAGCTAGGGTTTAGGGCTTGGAGCTAGGGTTTAGGGCTCAGCATTAGGGCTTAGGGCTAGGCGGAAAATTTTAGGGCTCGGGATTAGGACTCTGAGTGTGGATTTGGGGTGTAGTGCTAGGGTTTAGGGCTGGGAGCTCGGGTTTAGGGCGTGGAGTTAGGGTTTAGGGTTTAGGGTTTAGGCGTTAGGATGTAGGTCACGGGTTTAAGGCTCAGAACGCGGGTTTACTGTGTAGAGCTAGGGTTTAGGGCTGGGAGCTAGGGTTTAGGTTTGGGATCTTGGGGTTAGGGATTGGAGCTAGGGTTTAGGGCTCAGCATTAGGGTTTAAGGCTAGGTGTAAGGGTTTAGGGCTCTGGTTTAGGGCTGTGAGTGAGGAATTGGGATGCAGTGCTAGGAGCTAGGGTTTAGGGCTTGGAGCTAGGGTTTAGGGCTTGGAGCTAGGGTTTAGGGCTCAGCATTAGGGCTTAGGGCTAGGCGGAAAATTTTAGGGCTCGGGATTAGGACTCCGAGTGTGGAATTGGGGTGTAGTGCTAGGGTTTAGGGCTGGGAGCTCGGGTTTAGGGCGTGGAGTTAGGGTTTAGGGTTTAGGGTTTAGGCGTTAGGATGTAGGTCACGGGTTTAAGGCTCAGAACGCGGGTTTACTGTGTAGAGCTAGGGTTTAGGGCTGGGAGCTAGGGTTTAGGTTTGGGATCTTGGGGTTAGGGATTGGAGCTAGGGTTTAGGGCTCAGCATTAGGGTTTAAGGCTAGGTGTAAGGGTTTAGGGCTCTGGTTTAGGGCTGTGAGTGAGGAATTGGGATGCAGTGCTAGGAGCTAGGGTTTAGGGCTTGGAGCTAGGGTTTAGGGCTTGGAGCTAGGGTTTAGGGCTCAGCATTAGGGCTTAGGGCTAGGCGGAAAATTTTAGGGCTCGGGATTAGGACTCCGAGTGTGGAATTGGGGTGTAGTGCTAGGGTTTAGGGCTGGGAGCTAGGGTTTAGGGCTTGGAGCTAGGGTTTGGGTTATGGAGCTAGGGTTTAGGGCTTTGCATTAGGGTTTAGGGCTAGGCGTAAGGGTATAGGGCTTGGGTTTAAGAACCTGAGTGTGGAATTGGGGTGTAGAGCTAGGGTATAGGGCTGGGAGCTAGGGTTTAGGGCGTGGAGTTAGGGTTTAGGATTTAGGCGTTAGGATGTAGGTCACGGGTTTAAGGCTCAGAACGCGGGTTTACTGTGTAGAGCTAGGGATTAGGGCTGGGAGCTGGGGTTTAGGTTTGGGAACTTGGGGTTAGGGATTGGAGCTAGGGTTTAGGGCTCAGCATTAGGGTTTAAGGCTAGGTGTAAGGGTTTAGGGCTCTGGTTTAAGGCTGTGAGTGAGGAATTGGGATGCAGTGCTAGGAGCTAGGGTTTAGGGCTTGGAGCTAGGGTTTAGGGCTTGGAGCTAGGGTTTAGGGCTCAGCATTAGGGCTTAGGGCTAGGCGGAAAATTTTAGGGCTCGGGATTAGGACTCTGAGTGTGGATTTGGGGTGTAGTGCTAGGGTTTAGGGCTGGGAGCTCGGGTTTAGGGCGTGGAGTTAGGGTTTAGGGTTTAGGGTTTAGGCGTTAGGATGTAGGTCACGGGTTTAAGGCTCAGAACGCGGGTTTACTGTGTAGAGCTAGGGTTTAGGGCTGGGAGCTAGGGTTTAGGTTTGGGATCTTGGGGTTAGGGATTGGAGCTAGGGTTTAGGGCTCAGCATTAGGGTTTAAGGCTAGGTGTAAGGGTTTAGGGCTCTGGTTTAGGGCTGTGAGTGAGGAATTGGGATGCAGTGCTAGGAGCTAGGGTTTAGGGCTTGGAGCTAGGGTTTAGGGCTTGGAGCTAGGGTTTAGGGCTCAGCATTAGGGCTTAGGGCTAGGCGGAAAATTTTAGGGCTCGGGATTAGGACTCTGAGTGTGGATTTGGGGTGTAGTGCTAGGGTTTAGGGCTGGGAGCTCGGGTTTAGGGCGTGGAGTTAGGGTTTAGGGTTTAGGGTTTAGGCGTTAGGATGTAGGTCACGGGTTTAAGGCTCAGAACGCGGGTTTACTGTGTAGAGCTAGGGTTTAGGGCTGGGAGCTAGGGTTTAGGTTTGGGATCTTGGGGTTAGGGATTGGAGCTAGGGTTTAGGGCTCAGCATTAGGGTTTAAGGCTAGGTGTAAGGGTTTAGGGCTCTGGTTTAGGGCTGTGAGTGAGGAATTGGGATGCAGTGCTAGGAGCTAGGGTTTAGGGCTTGGAGCTAGGGTTTAGGGCTTGGAGCTAGGGTTTAGGGCTCAGCATTAGGGCTTAGGGCTAGGCGGAAAATTTTAGGGCTCGGGATTAGGACTCCGAGTGTGGAATTGGGGTGTAGTGCTAGGGTTTAGGGCTGGGAGCTAGGGTTTAGGGCTTGGAGCTAGGGTTTGGGTTATGGAGCTAGGGTTTAGGGCTTTGCATTAGGGTTTAGGGCTAGGCGTAAGGGTATAGGGCTTGGGTTTAAGAACCTGAGTGTGGAATTGGGGTGTAGAGCTAGGGTATAGGGCTGGGAGCTAGGGTTTAGGGCGTGGAGTTAGGGTTTAGGATTTAGGCGTTAGGATGTAGGTCACGGGTTTAAGGCTCAGAACGCGGGTTTACTGTGTAGAGCTAGGGATTAGGGCTGGGAGCTGGGGTTTAGGTTTGGGAACTTGGGGTTAGGGATTGGAGCTAGGGTTTAGGGCTCAGCATTAGGGTTTAAGGCTAGGTGTAAGGGTTTAGGGCTCTGGTTTAAGGCTGTGAGTGAGGAATTGGGATGCAGTGCTAGGAGCTAGGGTTTAGGGCTTGGAGCTAGGGTTTAGGGCTTGGAGCTAGGGTTTAGGGCTCAGCATTAGGGCTTAGGGCTAGGCGGAAAATTTTAGGGCTCGGGATTAGGACTCTGAGTGTGGATTTGGGGTGTAGTGCTAGGGTTTAGGGCTGGGAGCTCGGGTTTAGGGCGTGGAGTTAGGGTTTAGGGTTTAGGGTTTAGGCGTTAGGATGTAGGTCACGGGTTTAAGGCTCAGAACGCGGGTTTACTGTGTAGAGCTAGGGTTTAGGGCTGGGAGCTAGGGTTTAGGTTTGGGATCTTGGGGTTAGGGATTGGAGCTAGGGTTTAGGGCTCAGCATTAGGGTTTAAGGCTAGGTGTAAGGGTTTAGGGCTCTGGTTTAGGGCTGTGAGTGAGGAATTGGGATGCAGTGCTAGGAGCTAGGGTTTAGGGCTTGGAGCTAGGGTTTAGGGCTTGGAGCTAGGGTTTAGGGCTCAGCATTAGGGCTTAGGGCTAGGCGGAAAATTTTAGGGCTCGGGATTAGGACTCCGAGTGTGGAATTGGGGTGTAGTGCTAGGGTTTAGGGCTGGGAGCTAGGGTTTAGGGCTTGGAGCTAGGGTTTGGGTTATGGAGCTAGGGTTTAGGGCTTTGCATTAGGGTTTAGGGCTAGGCGTAAGGGTATAGGGCTTGGGTTTAAGAACCTGAGTGTGGAATTGGGGTGTAGAGCTAGGGTATAGGGCTGGGAGCTAGGGTTTAGGGCGTGGAGTTAGGGTTTAGGATTTAGGCGTTAGGATGTAGGTCACGGGTTTAAGGCTCAGAACGCGGGTTTACTGTGTAGAGCTAGGGATTAGGGCTGGGAGCTGGGGTTTAGGTTTGGGAACTTGGGGTTAGGGATTGGAGCTAGGGTTTAGGGCTCAGCATTAGGGTTTAAGGCTAGGTGTAAGGGTTTAGGGCTCTGGTTTAAGGCTGTGAGTGAGGAATTGGGATGCAGTGCTAGGAGCTAGGGTTTAGGGCTTGGAGCTAGGGTTTAGGGCTTGGAGCTAGGGTTTAGGGCTCAGCATTAGGGCTTAGGGCTAGGCGGAAAATTTTAGGGCTCGGGATTAGGACTCTGAGTGTGGATTTGGGGTGTAGTGCTAGGGTTTAGGGCTGGGAGCTCGGGTTTAGGGCGTGGAGTTAGGGTTTAGGGTTTAGGGTTTAGGCGTTAGGATGTAGGTCACGGGTTTAAGGCTCAGAACGCGGGTTTACTGTGTAGAGCTAGGGTTTAGGGCTGGGAGCTAGGGTTTAGGTTTGGGATCTTGGGGTTAGGGATTGGAGCTAGGGTTTAGGGCTCAGCATTAGGGTTTAAGGCTAGGTGTAAGGGTTTAGGGCTCTGGTTTAGGGCTGTGAGTGAGGAATTGGGATGCAGTGCTAGGAGCTAGGGTTTAGGGCTTGGAGCTAGGGTTTAGGGCTTGGAGCTAGGGTTTAGGGCTCAGCATTAGGGCTTAGGGCTAGGCGGAAAATTTTAGGGCTCGGGATTAGGACTCTGAGTGTGGATTTGGGGTGTAGTGCTAGGGTTTAGGGCTGGGAGCTCGGGTTTAGGGCGTGGAGTTAGGGTTTAGGGTTTAGGGTTTAGGCGTTAGGATGTAGGTCACGGGTTTAAGGCTCAGAACGCGGGTTTACTGTGTAGAGCTAGGGTTTAGGGCTGGGAGCTAGGGTTTAGGTTTGGGATCTTGGGGTTAGGGATTGGAGCTAGGGTTTAGGGCTCAGCATTAGGGTTTAAGGCTAGGTGTAAGGGTTTAGGGCTCTGGTTTAGGGCTGTGAGTGAGGAATTGGGATGCAGTGCTAGGAGCTAGGGTTTAGGGCTTGGAGCTAGGGTTTAGGGCTTGGAGCTAGGGTTTAGGGCTCAGCATTAGGGCTTAGGGCTAGGCGGAAAATTTTAGGGCTCGGGATTAGGACTCCGAGTGTGGAATTGGGGTGTAGTGCTAGGGTTTAGGGCTGGGAGCTAGGGTTTAGGGCGTGGAGTTAGGGTTTAGGGTTTAGGGTTTAGGCGTTAGGATGTAGGTCACGGGTTTAAGGCTCAGAACGCGGGTTTACTGTGTAGAGCTAGGGTTTAGGGCTGGGAGCTAGGGTTTAGGTTTGGGATCTTGGGGTTAGGGATTGGAGCTAGGGTTTAGGGCTCAGCATTAGGGTTTAAGGCTAGGTGTAAGGGTTTAGGGCTCTGGTTTAGGGCTGTGAGTGAGGAATTGGGATGCAGTGCTAGGAGCTAGGGTTTAGGGCTTGGAGCTAGGGTTTAGGGCTTGGAGCTAGGGTTTAGGGCTCAGCATTAGGGCTTAGGGCTAGGCGGAAAATTTTAGGGCTCGGGATTAGGACTCCGAGTGTGGAATTGGGGTGTAGTGCTAGGGTTTAGGGCTGGGAGCTAGGGTTTAGGGCTTGGAGCTAGGGTTTGGGTTATGGAGCTAGGGTTTAGGGCTTTGCATTAGGGTTTAGGGCTAGGCGTAAGGGTATAGGGCTTGGGTTTAAGAACCTGAGTGTGGAATTGGGGTGTAGAGCTAGGGTATAGGGCTGGGAGCTAGGGTTTAGGGCGTGGAGTTAGGGTTTAGGATTTAGGCGTTAGGATGTAGGTCACGGGTTTAAGGCTCAGAACGCGGGTTTACTGTGTAGAGCTAGGGATTAGGGCTGGGAGCTGGGGTTTAGGTTTGGGAACTTGGGGTTAGGGATTGGAGCTAGGGTTTAGGGCTCAGCATTAGGGTTTAAGGCTAGGTGTAAGGGTTTAGGGCTCTGGTTTAAGGCTGTGAGTGAGGAATTGGGATGCAGTGCTAGGAGCTAGGGTTTAGGGCTTGGAGCTAGGGTTTAGGGCTTGGAGCTAGGGTTTAGGGCTCAGCATTAGGGCTTAGGGCTAGGCGGAAAATTTTAGGGCTCGGGATTAGGACTCTGAGTGTGGATTTGGGGTGTAGTGCTAGGGTTTAGGGCTGGGAGCTCGGGTTTAGGGCGTGGAGTTAGGGTTTAGGGTTTAGGGTTTAGGCGTTAGGATGTAGGTCACGGGTTTAAGGCTCAGAACGCGGGTTTACTGTGTAGAGCTAGGGTTTAGGGCTGGGAGCTAGGGTTTAGGTTTGGGATCTTGGGGTTAGGGATTGGAGCTAGGGTTTAGGGCTCAGCATTAGGGTTTAAGGCTAGGTGTAAGGGTTTAGGGCTCTGGTTTAGGGCTGTGAGTGAGGAATTGGGATGCAGTGCTAGGAGCTAGGGTTTAGGGCTTGGAGCTAGGGTTTAGGGCTTGGAGCTAGGGTTTAGGGCTCAGCATTAGGGCTTAGGGCTAGGCGGAAAATTTTAGGGCTCGGGATTAGGACTCTGAGTGTGGATTTGGGGTGTAGTGCTAGGGTTTAGGGCTGGGAGCTCGGGTTTAGGGCGTGGAGTTAGGGTTTAGGGTTTAGGGTTTAGGCGTTAGGATGTAGGTCACGGGTTTAAGGCTCAGAACGCGGGTTTACTGTGTAGAGCTAGGGTTTAGGGCTGGGAGCTAGGGTTTAGGTTTGGGATCTTGGGGTTAGGGATTGGAGCTAGGGTTTAGGGCTCAGCATTAGGGTTTAAGGCTAGGTGTAAGGGTTTAGGGCTCTGGTTTAGGGCTGTGAGTGAGGAATTGGGATGCAGTGCTAGGAGCTAGGGTTTAGGGCTTGGAGCTAGGGTTTAGGGCTTGGAGCTAGGGTTTAGGGCTCAGCATTAGGGCTTAGGGCTAGGCGGAAAATTTTAGGGCTCGGGATTAGGACTCCGAGTGTGGAATTGGGGTGTAGTGCTAGGGTTTAGGGCTGGGAGCTAGGGTTTAGGGCTTGGAGCTAGGGTTTGGGTTATGGAGCTAGGGTTTAGGGCTTTGCATTAGGGTTTAGGGCTAGGCGTAAGGGTATAGGGCTTGGGTTTAAGAACCTGAGTGTGGAATTGGGGTGTAGAGCTAGGGTATAGGGCTGGGAGCTAGGGTTTAGGGCGTGGAGTTAGGGTTTAGGATTTAGGCGTTAGGATGTAGGTCACGGGTTTAAGGCTCAGAACGCGGGTTTACTGTGTAGAGCTAGGGATTAGGGCTGGGAGCTGGGGTTTAGGTTTGGGAACTTGGGGTTAGGGATTGGAGCTAGGGTTTAGGGCTCAGCATTAGGGTTTAAGGCTAGGTGTAAGGGTTTAGGGCTCTGGTTTAAGGCTGTGAGTGAGGAATTGGGATGCAGTGCTAGGAGCTAGGGTTTAGGGCTTGGAGCTAGGGTTTAGGGCTTGGAGCTAGGGTTTAGGGCTCAGCATTAGGGCTTAGGGCTAGGCGGAAAATTTTAGGGCTCGGGATTAGGACTCTGAGTGTGGATTTGGGGTGTAGTGCTAGGGTTTAGGGCTGGGAGCTCGGGTTTAGGGCGTGGAGTTAGGGTTTAGGGTTTAGGGTTTAGGCGTTAGGATGTAGGTCACGGGTTTAAGGCTCAGAACGCGGGTTTACTGTGTAGAGCTAGGGTTTAGGGCTGGGAGCTAGGGTTTAGGTTTGGGATCTTGGGGTTAGGGATTGGAGCTAGGGTTTAGGGCTCAGCATTAGGGTTTAAGGCTAGGTGTAAGGGTTTAGGGCTCTGGTTTAGGGCTGTGAGTGAGGAATTGGGATGCAGTGCTAGGAGCTAGGGTTTAGGGCTTGGAGCTAGGGTTTAGGGCTTGGAGCTAGGGTTTAGGGCTCAGCATTAGGGCTTAGGGCTAGGCGGAAAATTTTAGGGCTCGGGATTAGGACTCCGAGTGTGGAATTGGGGTGTAGTGCTAGGGTTTAGGGCTGGGAGCTAGGGTTTAGGGCTTGGAGCTAGGGTTTGGGTTATGGAGCTAGGGTTTAGGGCTTTGCATTAGGGTTTAGGGCTAGGCGTAAGGGTATAGGGCTTGGGTTTAAGAACCTGAGTGTGGAATTGGGGTGTAGAGCTAGGGTATAGGGCTGGGAGCTAGGGTTTAGGGCGTGGAGTTAGGGTTTAGGATTTAGGCGTTAGGATGTAGGTCACGGGTTTAAGGCTCAGAACGCGGGTTTACTGTGTAGAGCTAGGGATTAGGGCTGGGAGCTGGGGTTTAGGTTTGGGAACTTGGGGTTAGGGATTGGAGCTAGGGTTTAGGGCTCAGCATTAGGGTTTAAGGCTAGGTGTAAGGGTTTAGGGCTCTGGTTTAAGGCTGTGAGTGAGGAATTGGGATGCAGTGCTAGGAGCTAGGGTTTAGGGCTTGGAGCTAGGGTTTAGGGCTTGGAGCTAGGGTTTAGGGCTCAGCATTAGGGCTTAGGGCTAGGCGGAAAATTTTAGGGCTCGGGATTAGGACTCCGAGTGTGGAATTGGGGTGTAGTGCTAGGGTTTAGGGCTGGGAGCTAGGGTTTAGGGCTTGGAGCTAGGGTTTGGGTTATGGAGCTAGGGTTTAGGGCTTTGCATTAGGGTTTAGGGCTAGGCGTAAGGGTATAGGGCTTGGGTTTAAGAACCTGAGTGTGGAATTGGGGTGTAGAGCTAGGGTATAGGGCTGGGAGCTAGGGTTTAGGGCGTGGAGTTAGGGTTTAGGATTTAGGCGTTAGGATGTAGGTCACGGGTTTAAGGCTCAGAACGCGGGTTTACTGTGTAGAGCTAGGGATTAGGGCTGGGAGCTGGGGTTTAGGTTTGGGAACTTGGGGTTAGGGATTGGAGCTAGGGTTTAGGGCTCAGCATTAGGGTTTAAGGCTAGGTGTAAGGGTTTAGGGCTCTGGTTTAAGGCTGTGAGTGAGGAATTGGGATGCAGTGCTAGGAGCTAGGGTTTAGGGCTTGGAGCTAGGGTTTAGGGCTTGGAGCTAGGGTTTAGGGCTCAGCATTAGGGCTTAGGGCTAGGCGGAAAATTTTAGGGCTCGGGATTAGGACTCTGAGTGTGGATTTGGGGTGTAGTGCTAGGGTTTAGGGCTGGGAGCTCGGGTTTAGGGCGTGGAGTTAGGGTTTAGGGTTTAGGGTTTAGGCGTTAGGATGTAGGTCACGGGTTTAAGGCTCAGAACGCGGGTTTACTGTGTAGAGCTAGGGTTTAGGGCTGGGAGCTAGGGTTTAGGTTTGGGATCTTGGGGTTAGGGATTGGAGCTAGGGTTTAGGGCTCAGCATTAGGGTTTAAGGCTAGGTGTAAGGGTTTAGGGCTCTGGTTTAGGGCTGTGAGTGAGGAATTGGGATGCAGTGCTAGGAGCTAGGGTTTAGGGCTTGGAGCTAGGGTTTAGGGCTTGGAGCTAGGGTTTAGGGCTCAGCATTAGGGCTTAGGGCTAGGCGGAAAATTTTAGGGCTCGGGATTAGGACTCTGAGTGTGGATTTGGGGTGTAGTGCTAGGGTTTAGGGCTGGGAGCTCGGGTTTAGGGCGTGGAGTTAGGGTTTAGGGTTTAGGGTTTAGGCGTTAGGATGTAGGTCACGGGTTTAAGGCTCAGAACGCGGGTTTACTGTGTAGAGCTAGGGTTTAGGGCTGGGAGCTAGGGTTTAGGTTTGGGATCTTGGGGTTAGGGATTGGAGCTAGGGTTTAGGGCTCAGCATTAGGGTTTAAGGCTAGGTGTAAGGGTTTAGGGCTCTGGTTTAGGGCTGTGAGTGAGGAATTGGGATGCAGTGCTAGGAGCTAGGGTTTAGGGCTTGGAGCTAGGGTTTAGGGCTTGGAGCTAGGGTTTAGGGCTCAGCATTAGGGCTTAGGGCTAGGCGGAAAATTTTAGGGCTCGGGATTAGGACTCCGAGTGTGGAATTGGGGTGTAGTGCTAGGGTTTAGGGCTGGGAGCTAGGGTTTAGGGCTTGGAGCTAGGGTTTGGGTTATGGAGCTAGGGTTTAGGGCTTTGCATTAGGGTTTAGGGCTAGGCGTAAGGGTATAGGGCTTGGGTTTAAGAACCTGAGTGTGGAATTGGGGTGTAGAGCTAGGGTATAGGGCTGGGAGCTAGGGTTTAGGGCGTGGAGTTAGGGTTTAGGATTTAGGCGTTAGGATGTAGGTCACGGGTTTAAGGCTCAGAACGCGGGTTTACTGTGTAGAGCTAGGGATTAGGGCTGGGAGCTGGGGTTTAGGTTTGGGAACTTGGGGTTAGGGATTGGAGCTAGGGTTTAGGGCTCAGCATTAGGGTTTAAGGCTAGGTGTAAGGGTTTAGGGCTCTGGTTTAAGGCTGTGAGTGAGGAATTGGGATGCAGTGCTAGGAGCTAGGGTTTAGGGCTTGGAGCTAGGGTTTAGGGCTTGGAGCTAGGGTTTAGGGCTCAGCATTAGGGCTTAGGGCTAGGCGGAAAATTTTAGGGCTCGGGATTAGGACTCTGAGTGTGGATTTGGGGTGTAGTGCTAGGGTTTAGGGCTGGGAGCTCGGGTTTAGGGCGTGGAGTTAGGGTTTAGGGTTTAGGGTTTAGGCGTTAGGATGTAGGTCACGGGTTTAAGGCTCAGAACGCGGGTTTACTGTGTAGAGCTAGGGTTTAGGGCTGGGAGCTAGGGTTTAGGTTTGGGATCTTGGGGTTAGGGATTGGAGCTAGGGTTTAGGGCTCAGCATTAGGGTTTAAGGCTAGGTGTAAGGGTTTAGGGCTCTGGTTTAGGGCTGTGAGTGAGGAATTGGGATGCAGTGCTAGGAGCTAGGGTTTAGGGCTTGGAGCTAGGGTTTAGGGCTTGGAGCTAGGGTTTAGGGCTCAGCATTAGGGCTTAGGGCTAGGCGGAAAATTTTAGGGCTCGGGATTAGGACTCTGAGTGTGGATTTGGGGTGTAGTGCTAGGGTTTAGGGCTGGGAGCTCGGGTTTAGGGCGTGGAGTTAGGGTTTAGGGTTTAGGGTTTAGGCGTTAGGATGTAGGTCACGGGTTTAAGGCTCAGAACGCGGGTTTACTGTGTAGAGCTAGGGTTTAGGGCTGGGAGCTAGGGTTTAGGTTTGGGATCTTGGGGTTAGGGATTGGAGCTAGGGTTTAGGGCTCAGCATTAGGGTTTAAGGCTAGGTGTAAGGGTTTAGGGCTCTGGTTTAGGGCTGTGAGTGAGGAATTGGGATGCAGTGCTAGGAGCTAGGGTTTAGGGCTTGGAGCTAGGGTTTAGGGCTTGGAGCTAGGGTTTAGGGCTCAGCATTAGGGCTTAGGGCTAGGCGGAAAATTTTAGGGCTCGGGATTAGGACTCCGAGTGTGGAATTGGGGTGTAGTGCTAGGGTTTAGGGCTGGGAGCTTGGGTTTAGGGCGTGGAGTTAGGGTTTAGGGTTTAGGGTTTAGGCGTTAGGATGTAGGTCACGGGTTTAAGGCTCAGAACGCGGGTTTACTGTGTAGAGCTAGGGTTTAGGGCTGGGAGCTAGGGTTTAGGTTTGGGATCTTGGGGTTAGGGATTGGAGCTAGGGTTTAGGGCTCAGCATTAGGGTTTAAGGCTAGGTGTAAGGGTTTAGGGCTCTGGTTTAGGGCTGTGAGTGAGGAATTGGGATGCAGTGCTAGGAGCTAGGGTTTAGGGCTTGGAGCTAGGGTTTAGGGCTTGGAGCTAGGGTTTAGGGCTCAGCATTAGGGCTTAGGGCTAGGCGGAAAGTTTTAGGGCTCGGGATTAGGACTCCGAGTGTGGAATTGGGGTGTAGTGCTAGGGTTTAGGGCTGGGAGCTAGGGTTTAGGGCTTGGAGCTAGGGTTTGGGTTATGGAGCTAGGGTTTAGGGCTTTGCATTAGGGTTTAGGGCTAGGCGTAAGGGTATAGGGCTTGGGTTTAAGAACCTGAGTGTGGAATTGGGGTGTAGAGCTAGGGTATAGGGCTGGGAGCTAGGGTTTAGGGCGTGGAGTTAGGGTTTAGGATTTAGGCGTTAGGATGTAGGTCACGGGTTTAAGGCTCAGAACGCGGGTTTACTGTGTAGAGCTAGGGATTAGGGCTGGGAGCTGGGGTTTAGGTTTGGGAACTTGGGGTTAGGGATTGGAGCTAGGGTTTAGGGCTCAGCATTAGGGTTTAAGGCTAGGTGTAAGGGTTTAGGGCTCTGGTTTAAGGCTGTGAGTGAGGAATTGGGATGCAGTGCTAGGAGCTAGGGTTTAGGGCTTGGAGCTAGGGTTTAGGGCTTGGAGCTAGGGTTTAGGGCTCAGCATTAGGGCTTAGGGCTAGGCGGAAAATTTTAGGGCTCGGGATTAGGACTCTGAGTGTGGATTTGGGGTGTAGTGCTAGGGTTTAGGGCTGGGAGCTCGGGTTTAGGGCGTGGAGTTAGGGTTTAGGGTTTAGGGTTTAGGCGTTAGGATGTAGGTCACGGGTTTAAGGCTCAGAACGCGGGTTTACTGTGTAGAGCTAGGGTTTAGGGCTGGGAGCTAGGGTTTAGGTTTGGGATCTTGGGGTTAGGGATTGGAGCTAGGGTTTAGGGCTCAGCATTAGGGTTTAAGGCTAGGTGTAAGGGTTTAGGGCTCTGGTTTAGGGCTGTGAGTGAGGAATTGGGATGCAGTGCTAGGAGCTAGGGTTTAGGGCTTGGAGCTAGGGTTTAGGGCTTGGAGCTAGGGTTTAGGGCTCAGCATTAGGGCTTAGGGCTAGGCGGAAAATTTTAGGGCTCGGGATTAGGACTCCGAGTGTGGAATTGGGGTGTAGTGCTAGGGTTTAGGGCTGGGAGCTAGGGTTTAGGGCTTGGAGCTAGGGTTTGGGTTATGGAGCTAGGGTTTAGGGCTTTGCATTAGGGTTTAGGGCTAGGCGTAAGGGTATAGGGCTTGGGTTTAAGAACCTGAGTGTGGAATTGGGGTGTAGAGCTAGGGTATAGGGCTGGGAGCTAGGGTTTAGGGCGTGGAGTTAGGGTTTAGGATTTAGGCGTTAGGATGTAGGTCACGGGTTTAAGGCTCAGAACGCGGGTTTACTGTGTAGAGCTAGGGATTAGGGCTGGGAGCTGGGGTTTAGGTTTGGGAACTTGGGGTTAGGGATTGGAGCTAGGGTTTAGGGCTCAGCATTAGGGTTTAAGGCTAGGTGTAAGGGTTTAGGGCTCTGGTTTAAGGCTGTGAGTGAGGAATTGGGATGCAGTGCTAGGAGCTAGGGTTTAGGGCTTGGAGCTAGGGTTTAGGGCTTGGAGCTAGGGTTTAGGGCTCAGCATTAGGGCTTAGGGCTAGGCGGAAAATTTTAGGGCTCGGGATTAGGACTCTGAGTGTGGATTTGGGGTGTAGTGCTAGGGTTTAGGGCTGGGAGCTCGGGTTTAGGGCGTGGAGTTAGGGTTTAGGGTTTAGGGTTTAGGCGTTAGGATGTAGGTCACGGGTTTAAGGCTCAGAACGCGGGTTTACTGTGTAGAGCTAGGGTTTAGGGCTGGGAGCTAGGGTTTAGGTTTGGGATCTTGGGGTTAGGGATTGGAGCTAGGGTTTAGGGCTCAGCATTAGGGTTTAAGGCTAGGTGTAAGGGTTTAGGGCTCTGGTTTAGGGCTGTGAGTGAGGAATTGGGATGCAGTGCTAGGAGCTAGGGTTTAGGGCTTGGAGCTAGGGTTTAGGGCTTGGAGCTAGGGTTTAGGGCTCAGCATTAGGGCTTAGGGCTAGGCGGAAAATTTTAGGGCTCGGGATTAGGACTCTGAGTGTGGATTTGGGGTGTAGTGCTAGGGTTTAGGGCTGGGAGCTCGGGTTTAGGGCGTGGAGTTAGGGTTTAGGGTTTAGGGTTTAGGCGTTAGGATGTAGGTCACGGGTTTAAGGCTCAGAACGCGGGTTTACTGTGTAGAGCTAGGGTTTAGGGCTGGGAGCTAGGGTTTAGGTTTGGGATCTTGGGGTTAGGGATTGGAGCTAGGGTTTAGGGCTCAGCATTAGGGTTTAAGGCTAGGTGTAAGGGTTTAGGGCTCTGGTTTAGGGCTGTGAGTGAGGAATTGGGATGCAGTGCTAGGAGCTAGGGTTTAGGGCTTGGAGCTAGGGTTTAGGGCTTGGAGCTAGGGTTTAGGGCTCAGCATTAGGGCTTAGGGCTAGGCGGAAAGTTTTAGGGCTCGGGATTAGGACTCCGAGTGTGGAATTGGGGTGTAGTGCTAGGGTTTAGGGCTGGGAGCTAGGGTTTAGGGCTTGGAGCTAGGGTTTGGGTTATGGAGCTAGGGTTTAGGGCTTTGCATTAGGGTTTAGGGCTAGGCGTAAGGGTATAGGGCTTGGGTTTAAGAACCTGAGTGTGGAATTGGGGTGTAGAGCTAGGGTATAGGGCTGGGAGCTAGGGTTTAGGGCGTGGAGTTAGGGTTTAGGATTTAGGCGTTAGGATGTAGGTCACGGGTTTAAGGCTCAGAACGCGGGTTTACTGTGTAGAGCTAGGGATTAGGGCTGGGAGCTGGGGTTTAGGTTTGGGAACTTGGGGTTAGGGATTGGAGCTAGGGTTTAGGGCTCAGCATTAGGGTTTAAGGCTAGGTGTAAGGGTTTAGGGCTCTGGTTTAAGGCTGTGAGTGAGGAATTGGGATGCAGTGCTAGGAGCTAGGGTTTAGGGCTTGGAGCTAGGGTTTAGGGCTTGGAGCTAGGGTTTAGGGCTCAGCATTAGGGCTTAGGGCTAGGCGGAAAATTTTAGGGCTCGGGATTAGGACTCTGAGTGTGGATTTGGGGTGTAGTGCTAGGGTTTAGGGCTGGGAGCTTGGGTTTAGGGCGTGGAGTTAGGGTTTAGGGTTTAGGGTTTAGGCGTTAGGATGTAGGTCACGGGTTTAAGGCTCAGAACGCGGGTTTACTGTGTAGAGCTAGGGTTTAGGGCTGGGAGCTAGGGTTTAGGTTTGGGATCTTGGGGTTAGGGATTGGAGCTAGGGTTTAGGGCTCAGCATTAGGGTTTAAGGCTAGGTGTAAGGGTTTAGGGCTCTGGTTTAGGGCTGTGAGTGAGGAATTGGGATGCAGTGCTAGGAGCTAGGGTTTAGGGCTTGGAGCTAGGGTTTAGGGCTTGGAGCTAGGGTTTAGGGCTCAGCATTAGGGCTTAGGGCTAGGCGGAAAATTTTAGGGCTCGGGATTAGGACTCCGAGTGTGGAATTGGGGTGTAGTGCTAGGGTTTAGGGCTGGGAGCTAGGGTTTAGGGCTTGGAGCTAGGGTTTGGGTTATGGAGCTAGGGTTTAGGGCTTTGCATTAGGGTTTAGGGCTAGGCGTAAGGGTATAGGGCTTGGGTTTAAGAACCTGAGTGTGGAATTGGGGTGTAGAGCTAGGGTATAGGGCTGGGAGCTAGGGTTTAGGGCGTGGAGTTAGGGTTTAGGATTTAGGCGTTAGGATGTAGGTCACGGGTTTAAGGCTCAGAACGCGGGTTTACTGTGTAGAGCTAGGGATTAGGGCTGGGAGCTGGGGTTTAGGTTTGGGATCTTGGGGTTAGGGATTGGAGCTAGGGTTTAGGGCTCAGCATTAGGGTTTAAGGCTAGGTGTAAGGGTTTAGGGCTCTGGTTTAGGGCTGTGAGTGAGGAATTGGGATGCAGTGCTAGGAGCTAGGGTTTAGGGCTTGGAGCTAGGGTTTAGGGCTTGGAGCTAGGGTTTAGGGCTCAGCATTAGGGCTTAGGGCTAGGCGGAAAATTTTAGGGCTCGGGATTAGGACTCTGAGTGTGGATTTGGGGTGTAGTGCTAGGGTTTAGGGCTGGGAGCTCGGGTTTAGGGCGTGGAGTTAGGGTTTAGGGTTTAGGGTTTAGGCGTTAGGATGTAGGTCACGGGTTTAAGGCTCAGAACGCGGGTTTACTGTGTAGAGCTAGGGTTTAGGGCTGGGAGCTAGGGTTTAGGTTTGGGATCTTGGGGTTAGGGATTGGAGCTAGGGTTTAGGGCTCAGCATTAGGGTTTAAGGCTAGGTGTAAGGGTTTAGGGCTCTGGTTTAGGGCTGTGAGTGAGGAATTGGGATGCAGTGCTAGGAGCTAGGGTTTAGGGCTTGGAGCTAGGGTTTAGGGCTTGGAGCTAGGGTTTAGGGCTCAGCATTAGGGCTTAGGGCTAGGCGGAAAATTTTAGGGCTCGGGATTAGGACTCCGAGTGTGGAATTGGGGTGTAGTGCTAGGGTTTAGGGCTGGGAGCTAGGGTTTAGGGCTTGGAGCTAGGGTTTGGGTTATGGAGCTAGGGTTTAGGGCTTTGCATTAGGGTTTAGGGCTAGGCGTAAGGGTATAGGGCTTGGGTTTAAGAACCTGAGTGTGGAATTGGGGTGTAGAGCTAGGGTATAGGGCTGGGAGCTAGGGTTTAGGGCGTGGAGTTAGGGTTTAGGATTTAGGCGTTAGGATGTAGGTCACGGGTTTAAGGCTCAGAACGCGGGTTTACTGTGTAGAGCTAGGGATTAGGGCTGGGAGCTGGGGTTTAGGTTTGGGAACTTGGGGTTAGGGATTGGAGCTAGGGTTTAGGGCTCAGCATTAGGGTTTAAGGCTAGGTGTAAGGGTTTAGGGCTCTGGTTTAAGGCTGTGAGTGAGGAATTGGGATGCAGTGCTAGGAGCTAGGGTTTAGGGCTTGGAGCTAGGGTTTAGGGCTTGGAGCTAGGGTTTAGGGCTCAGCATTAGGGCTTAGGGCTAGGCGGAAAATTTTAGGGCTCGGGATTAGGACTCTGAGTGTGGATTTGGGGTGTAGTGCTAGGGTTTAGGGCTGGGAGCTCGGGTTTAGGGCGTGGAGTTAGGGTTTAGGGTTTAGGGTTTAGGCGTTAGGATGTAGGTCACGGGTTTAAGGCTCAGAACGCGGGTTTACTGTGTAGAGCTAGGGTTTAGGGCTGGGAGCTAGGGTTTAGGTTTGGGATCTTGGGGTTAGGGATTGGAGCTAGGGTTTAGGGCTCAGCATTAGGGTTTAAGGCTAGGTGTAAGGGTTTAGGGCTCTGGTTTAGGGCTGTGAGTGAGGAAT
Source organism: Triturus cristatus (assembly GCF_964204655.1). Taxonomy (NCBI): domain Eukaryota; kingdom Metazoa; phylum Chordata; class Amphibia; order Caudata; family Salamandridae; genus Triturus; species Triturus cristatus. Next base: position 16,430 of record NW_028188268.1, on the reverse strand, counting down.
TGGGATGCAGTGCTAGGAGCTAGGGTTTAGGGCTTGGAGCTAGGGTTTAGGGCTTGGAGCTAGGGTTTAGGGCTCAGCATTAGGGCTTAGGGCTAGGCGGAAAATTTTAGGGCTCGGGATTAGGACTCTGAGTGTGGATTTGGGGTGTAGTGCTAGGGTTTAGGGCTGGGAGCTCGGGTTTAGGGCGTGGAGTTAGGGTTTAGGGTTTAGGGTTTAGGCGTTAGGATGTAGGTCACGGGTTTAAGGCTCAGAACGCGGGTTTACTGTGTAGAGCTAGGGTTTAGGGCTGGGAGCTAGGGTTTAGGTTTGGGATCTTGGGGTTAGGGATTGGAGCTAGGGTTTAGGGCTCAGCATTAGGGTTTAAGGCTAGGTGTAAGGGTTTAGGGCTCTGGTTTAGGGCTGTGAGTGAGGAATTGGGATGCAGTGCTAGGAGCTAGGGTTTAGGGCTTGGAGCTAGGGTTTAGGGCTTGGAGCTAGGGTTTAGGGCTCAGCATTAGGGCTTAGGGCTAGGCGGAAAATTTTAGGGCTCGGGATTAGGACTCTGAGTGTGGATTTGGGGTGTAGTGCTAGGGTTTAGGGCTGGGAGCTCGGGTTTAGGGCGTGGAGTTAGGGTTTAGGGTTTAGGGTTTAGGCGTTAGGATGTAGGTCACGGGTTTAAGGCTCAGAACGCGGGTTTACTGTGTAGAGCTAGGGTTTAGGGCTGGGAGCTAGGGTTTAGGTTTGGGATCTTGGGGTTAGGGATTGGAGCTAGGGTTTAGGGCTCAGCATTAGGGTTTAAGGCTAGGTGTAAGGGTTTAGGGCTCTGGTTTAGGGCTGTGAGTGAGGAATTGGGATGCAGTGCTAGGAGCTAGGGTTTAGGGCTTGGAGCTAGGGTTTAGGGCTTGGAGCTAGGGTTTAGGGCTCAGCATTAGGGCTTAGGGCTAGGCGGAAAATTTTAGGGCTCGGGATTAGGACTCTGAGTGTGGATTTGGGGTGTAGTGCTAGGGTTTAGGGCTGGGAGCTCGGGTTTAGGGCGTGGAGTTAGGGTTTAGGGTTTAGGGTTTAGGCGTTAGGATGTAGGTCACGGGTTTAAGGCTCAGAACGCGGGTTTACTGTGTAGAGCTAGGGTTTAGGGCTGGGAGCTAGGGTTTAGGTTTGGGATCTTGGGGTTAGGGATTGGAGCTAGGGTTTAGGGCTCAGCATTAGGGTTTAAGGCTAGGTGTAAGGGTTTAGGGCTCTGGTTTAGGGCTGTGAGTGAGGAATTGGGATGCAGTGCTAGGAGCTAGGGTTTAGGGCTTGGAGCTAGGGTTTAGGGCTTGGAGCTAGGGTTTAGGGCTCAGCATTAGGGCTTAGGGCTAGGCGGAAAATTTTAGGGCTCGGGATTAGGACTCCGAGTGTGGAATTGGGGTGTAGTGCTAGGGTTTAGGGCTGGGAGCTAGGGTTTAGGGCTTGGAGCTAGGGTTTGGGTTATGGAGCTAGGGTTTAGGGCTTTGCATTAGGGTTTAGGGCTAGGCGTAAGGGTATAGGGCTTGGGTTTAAGAACCTGAGTGTGGAATTGGGGTGTAGAGCTAGGGTATAGGGCTGGGAGCTAGGGTTTAGGGCGTGGAGTTAGGGTTTAGGATTTAGGCGTTAGGATGTCGGTCACGGGTTTAAGGCTCAGAACGCGGGTTTACTGTGTAGAGCTAGGGTTTAGGGCTGGGAGCTGGGGTTTAGGTTTGGGAACTTGGGGTTAGGGATTGGAGCTAGGGTTTAGGGCTCAGCATTAGGGTTTAAGGCTAGGTGTAAGGGTTTAGGGCTCTGGTTTAAGGCTGTGAGTGAGGAATTGGGATGCAGTGCTAGGAGCTAGGGTTTAGGGCTTGGAGCTAGGGTTTAGGGCTTGGAGCTAGGGTTTAGGGCTCAGCATTAGGGCTTAGGGCTAGGCGGAAAATTTTAGGGCTCGGGATTAGGACTCCGAGTGTGGAATTGGGGTGTAGTGCTAGGGTTTAGGGCTGGGAGCTAGGGTTTAGGGCTTGGAGCTAGGGTTTGGGTTATGGAGCTAGGGTTTAGGGCTTTGCATTAGGGTTTAGGGCTAGGCGTAAGGGTATAGGGCTTGGGTTTAAGAACCTGAGTGTGGAATTGGGGTGTAGAGCTAGGGTATAGGGCTGGGAGCTAGGGTTTAGGGCGTGGAGTTAGGGTTTAGGATTTAGGCGTTAGGATGTAGGTCACGGGTTTAAGGCTCAGAACGCGGGTTTACTGTGTAGAGCTAGGGATTAGGGCTGGGAGCTGGGGTTTAGGTTTGGGAACTTGGGGTTAGGGATTGGAGCTAGGGTTTAGGGCTCAGCATTAGGGTTTAAGGCTAGGTGTAAGGGTTTAGGGCTCTGGTTTAAGGCTGTGAGTGAGGAATTGGGATGCAGTGCTAGGAGCTAGGGTTTAGGGCTTGGAGCTAGGGTTTAGGGCTTGGAGCTAGGGTTTAGGGCTCAGCATTAGGGCTTAGGGCTAGGCGGAAAATTTTAGGGCTCGGGATTAGGACTCTGAGTGTGGATTTGGGGTGTAGTGCTAGGGTTTAGGGCTGGGAGCTCGGGTTTAGGGCGTGGAGTTAGGGTTTAGGGTTTAGGGTTTAGGCGTTAGGATGTAGGTCACGGGTTTAAGGCTCAGAACGCGGGTTTACTGTGTAGAGCTAGGGTTTAGGGCTGGGAGCTAGGGTTTAGGTTTGGGATCTTGGGGTTAGGGATTGGAGCTAGGGTTTAGGGCTCAGCATTAGGGTTTAAGGCTAGGTGTAAGGGTTTAGGGCTCTGGTTTAGGGCTGTGAGTGAGGAATTGGGATGCAGTGCTAGGAGCTAGGGTTTAGGGCTTGGAGCTAGGGTTTAGGGCTTGGAGCTAGGGTTTAGGGCTCAGCATTAGGGCTTAGGGCTAGGCGGAAAATTTTAGGGCTCGGGATTAGGACTCTGAGTGTGGATTTGGGGTGTAGTGCTAGGGTTTAGGGCTGGGAGCTCGGGTTTAGGGCGTGGAGTTAGGGTTTAGGGTTTAGGGTTTAGGCGTTAGGATGTAGGTCACGGGTTTAAGGCTCAGAACGCGGGTTTACTGTGTAGAGCTAGGGATTAGGGCTGGGAGCTGGGGTTTAGGTTTGGGAACTTGGGGTTAGGGATTGGAGCTAGGGTTTAGGGCTCAGCATTAGGGTTTAAGGCTAGGTGTAAGGGTTTAGGGCTCTGGTTTAGGGCTGTGAGTGAGGAATTGGGATGCAGTGCTAGGAGCTAGGGTTTAGGGCTTGGAGCTAGGGTTTAGGGCTTGGAGCTAGGGTTTAGGGCTCAGCATTAGGGCTTAGGGCTAGGCGGAAAATTTTAGGGCTCGGGATTAGGACTCCGAGTGTGGAATTGGGGTGTAGTGCTAGGGTTTAGGGCTGGGAGCTAGGGTTTAGGGCTTGGAGCTAGGGTTTGGGTTATGGAGCTAGGGTTTAGGGCTTTGCATTAGGGTTTAGGGCTAGGCGTAAGGGTATAGGGCTTGGGTTTAAGAACCTGAGTGTGGAATTGGGGTGTAGAGCTAGGGTATAGGGCTGGGAGCTAGGGTTTAGGGCGTGGAGTTAGGGTTTAGGATTTAGGCGTTAGGATGTAGGTCACGGGTTTAAGGCTCAGAACGCGGGTTTACTGTGTAGAGCTAGGGATTAGGGCTGGGAGCTGGGGTTTAGGTTTGGGAACTTGGGGTTAGGGATTGGAGCTAGGGTTTAGGGCTCAGCATTAGGGTTTAAGGCTAGGTGTAAGGGTTTAGGGCTCTGGTTTAAGGCTGTGAGTGAGGAATTGGGATGCAGTGCTAGGAGCTAGGGTTTAGGGCTTGGAGCTAGGGTTTAGGGCTTGGAGCTAGGGTTTAGGGCTCAGCATTAGGGCTTAGGGCTAGGCGGAAAATTTTAGGGCTCGGGATTAGGACTCTGAGTGTGGATTTGGGGTGTAGTGCTAGGGTTTAGGGCTGGGAGCTCGGGTTTAGGGCGTGGAGTTAGGGTTTAGGGTTTAGGGTTTAGGCGTTAGGATGTAGGTCACGGGTTTAAGGCTCAGAACGCGGGTTTACTGTGTAGAGCTAGGGTTTAGGGCTGGGAGCTAGGGTTTAGGTTTGGGATCTTGGGGTTAGGGATTGGAGCTAGGGTTTAGGGCTCAGCATTAGGGTTTAAGGCTAGGTGTAAGGGTTTAGGGCTCTGGTTTAGGGCTGTGAGTGAGGAATTGGGATGCAGTGCTAGGAGCTAGGGTTTAGGGCTTGGAGCTAGGGTTTAGGGCTTGGAGCTAGGGTTTAGGGCTCAGCATTAGGGCTTAGGGCTAGGCGGAAAATTTTAGGGCTCGGGATTAGGACTCTGAGTGTGGATTTGGGGTGTAGTGCTAGGGTTTAGGGCTGGGAGCTCGGGTTTAGGGCGTGGAGTTAGGGTTTAGGGTTTAGGGTTTAGGCGTTAGGATGTAGGTCACGGGTTTAAGGCTCAGAACGCGGGTTTACTGTGTAGAGCTAGGGTTTAGGGCTGGGAGCTAGGGTTTAGGTTTGGGATCTTGGGGTTAGGGATTGGAGCTAGGGTTTAGGGCTCAGCATTAGGGTTTAAGGCTAGGTGTAAGGGTTTAGGGCTCTGGTTTAGGGCTGTGAGTGAGGAATTGGGATGCAGTGCTAGGAGCTAGGGTTTAGGGCTTGGAGCTAGGGTTTAGGGCTTGGAGCTAGGGTTTAGGGCTCAGCATTAGGGCTTAGGGCTAGGCGGAAAATTTTAGGGCTCGGGATTAGGACTCCGAGTGTGGAATTGGGGTGTAGTGCTAGGGTTTAGGGCTGGGAGCTAGGGTTTAGGGCTTGGAGCTAGGGTTTGGGTTATGGAGCTAGGGTTTAGGGCTTTGCATTAGGGTTTAGGGCTAGGCGTAAGGGTATAGGGCTTGGGTTTAAGAACCTGAGTGTGGAATTGGGGTGTAGAGCTAGGGTATAGGGCTGGGAGCTAGGGTTTAGGGCGTGGAGTTAGGGTTTAGGATTTAGGCGTTAGGATGTAGGTCACGGGTTTAAGGCTCAGAACGCGGGTTTACTGTGTAGAGCTAGGGATTAGGGCTGGGAGCTGGGGTTTAGGTTTGGGAACTTGGGGTTAGGGATTGGAGCTAGGGTTTAGGGCTCAGCATTAGGGTTTAAGGCTAGGTGTAAGGGTTTAGGGCTCTGGTTTAAGGCTGTGAGTGAGGAATTGGGATGCAGTGCTAGGAGCTAGGGTTTAGGGCTTGGAGCTAGGGTTTAGGGCTTGGAGCTAGGGTTTAGGGCTCAGCATTAGGGCTTAGGGCTAGGCGGAAAATTTTAGGGCTCGGGATTAGGACTCTGAGTGTGGATTTGGGGTGTAGTGCTAGGGTTTAGGGCTGGGAGCTCGGGTTTAGGGCGTGGAGTTAGGGTTTAGGGTTTAGGGTTTAGGCGTTAGGATGTAGGTCACGGGTTTAAGGCTCAGAACGCGGGTTTACTGTGTAGAGCTAGGGTTTAGGGCTGGGAGCTAGGGTTTAGGTTTGGGATCTTGGGGTTAGGGATTGGAGCTAGGGTTTAGGGCTCAGCATTAGGGTTTAAGGCTAGGTGTAAGGGTTTAGGGCTCTGGTTTAAGGCTGTGAGTGAGGAATTGGGATGCAGTGCTAGGAGCTAGGGTTTAGGGCTTGGAGCTAGGGTTTAGGGCTTGGAGCTAGGGTTTAGGGCTCAGCATTAGGGCTTAGGGCTAGGCGGAAAATTTTAGGGCTCGGGATTAGGACTCCGAGTGTGGAATTGGGGTGTAGTGCTAGGGTTTAGGGCTGGGAGCTAGGGTTTAGGGCTTGGAGCTAGGGTTTGGGTTATGGAGCTAGGGTTTAGGGCTTTGCATTAGGGTTTAGGGCTAGGCGTAAGGGTATAGGGCTTGGGTTTAAGAACCTGAGTGTGGAATTGGGGTGTAGAGCTAGGGTATAGGGCTGGGAGCTAGGGTTTAGGGCGTGGAGTTAGGGTTTAGGATTTAGGCGTTAGGATGTAGGTCACGGGTTTAAGGCTCAGAACGCGGGTTTACTGTGTAGAGCTAGGGATTAGGGCTGGGAGCTGGGGTTTAGGTTTGGGAACTTGGGGTTAGGGATTGGAGCTAGGGTTTAGGGCTCAGCATTAGGGTTTAAGGCTAGGTGTAAGGGTTTAGGGCTCTGGTTTAAGGCTGTGAGTGAGGAATTGGGATGCAGTGCTAGGAGCTAGGGTTTAGGGCTTGGAGCTAGGGTTTAGGGCTTGGAGCTAGGGTTTAGGGCTCAGCATTAGGGCTTAGGGCTAGGCGGAAAATTTTAGGGCTCGGGATTAGGACTCTGAGTGTGGATTTGGGGTGTAGTGCTAGGGTTTAGGGCTGGGAGCTCGGGTTTAGGGCGTGGAGTTAGGGTTTAGGGTTTAGGGTTTAGGCGTTAGGATGTAGGTCACGGGTTTAAGGCTCAGAACGCGGGTTTACTGTGTAGAGCTAGGGTTTAGGGCTGGGAGCTAGGGTTTAGGTTTGGGATCTTGGGGTTAGGGATTGGAGCTAGGGTTTAGGGCTCAGCATTAGGGTTTAAGGCTAGGTGTAAGGGTTTAGGGCTCTGGTTTAGGGCTGTGAGTGAGGAATTGGGATGCAGTGCTAGGAGCTAGGGTTTAGGGCTTGGAGCTAGGGTTTAGGGCTTGGAGCTAGGGTTTAGGGCTCAGCATTAGGGCTTAGGGCTAGGCGGAAAATTTTAGGGCTCGGGATTAGGACTCTGAGTGTGGATTTGGGGTGTAGTGCTAGGGTTTAGGGCTGGGAGCTCGGGTTTAGGGCGTGGAGTTAGGGTTTAGGGTTTAGGGTTTAGGCGTTAGGATGTAGGTCACGGGTTTAAGGCTCAGAACGCGGGTTTACTGTGTAGAGCTAGGGTTTAGGGCTGGGAGCTAGGGTTTAGGTTTGGGATCTTGGGGTTAGGGATTGGAGCTAGGGTTTAGGGCTCAGCATTAGGGTTTAAGGCTAGGTGTAAGGGTTTAGGGCTCTGGTTTAGGGCTGTGAGTGAGGAATTGGGATGCAGTGCTAGGAGCTAGGGTTTAGGGCTTGGAGCTAGGTTTAGGGCTTGGAGCTAGGGTTTAGGGCTCAGCATTAGGGCTTAGGGCTAGGCGGAAAATTTTAGGGCTCGGGATTAGGACTCCGAGTGTGGAATTGGGGTGTAGTGCTAGGGTTTAGGGCTGGGAGCTAGGGTTTAGGGCTTGGAGCTAGGGTTTGGGTTATGGAGCTAGGGTTTAGGGCTTTGCATTAGGGTTTAGGGCTAGGCGTAAGGGTATAGGGCTTGGGTTTAAGAACCTGAGTGTGGAATTGGGGTGTAGAGCTAGGGTATAGGGCTGGGAGCTAGGGTTTAGGGCGTGGAGTTAGGGTTTAGGATTTAGGCGTTAGGATGTAGGTCACGGGTTTAAGGCTCAGAACGCGGGTTTACTGTGTAGAGCTAGGGATTAGGGCTGGGAGCTGGGGTTTAGGTTTGGGAACTTGGGGTTAGGGATTGGAGCTAGGGTTTAGGGCTCAGCATTAGGGTTTAAGGCTAGGTGTAAGGGTTTAGGGCTCTGGTTTAAGGCTGTGAGTGAGGAATTGGGATGCAGTGCTAGGAGCTAGGGTTTAGGGCTTGGAGCTAGGGTTTAGGGCTTGGAGCTAGGGTTTAGGGCTCAGCATTAGGGCTTAGGGCTAGGCGGAAAATTTTAGGGCTCGGGATTAGGACTCTGAGTGTGGATTTGGGGTGTAGTGCTAGGGTTTAGGGCTGGGAGCTCGGGTTTAGGGCGTGGAGTTAGGGTTTAGGGTTTAGGGTTTAGGCGTTAGGATGTAGGTCACGGGTTTAAGGCTCAGAACGCGGGTTTACTGTGTAGAGCTAGGGTTTAGGGCTGGGAGCTAGGGTTTAGGTTTGGGATCTTGGGGTTAGGGATTGGAGCTAGGGTTTAGGGCTCAGCATTAGGGTTTAAGGCTAGGTGTAAGGGTTTAGGGCTCTGGTTTAAGGCTGTGAGTGAGGAATTGGGATGCAGTGCTAGGAGCTAGGGTTTAGGGCTTGGAGCTAGGGTTTAGGGCTTGGAGCTAGGGTTTAGGGCTCAGCATTAGGGCTTAGGGCTAGGCGGAAAATTTTAGGGCTCGGGATTAGGACTCTGAGTGTGGATTTGGGGTGTAGTGCTAGGGTTTAGGGCTGGGAGCTCGGGTTTAGGGCGTGGAGTTAGGGTTTAGGGTTTAGGGTTTAGGCGTTAGGATGTAGGTCACGGGTTTAAGGCTCAGAACGCGGGTTTACTGTGTAGAGCTAGGGATTAGGGCTGGGAGCTGGGGTTTAGGTTTGGGAACTTGGGGTTAGGGATTGGAGCTAGGGTTTAGGGCTCAGCATTAGGGTTTAAGGCTAGGTGTAAGGGTTTAGGGCTCTGGTTTAAGGCTGTGAGTGAGGAATTGGGATGCAGTGCTAGGAGCTAGGGTTTAGGGCTTGGAGCTAGGGTTTAGGGCTTGGAGCTAGGGTTTAGGGCTCAGCATTAGGGCTTAGGGCTAGGCGGAAAATTTTAGGGCTCGGGATTAGGACTCTGAGTGTGGATTTGGGGTGTAGTGCTAGGGTTTAGGGCTGGGAGCTCGGGTTTAGGGCGTGGAGTTAGGGTTTAGGGTTTAGGGTTTAGGCGTTAGGATGTAGGTCACGGGTTTAAGGCTCAGAACGCGGGTTTACTGTGTAGAGCTAGGGTTTAGGGCTGGGAGCTAGGGTTTAGGTTTGGGATCTTGGGGTTAGGGATTGGAGCTAGGGTTTAGGGCTCAGCATTAGGGTTTAAGGCTAGGTGTAAGGGTTTAGGGCTCTGGTTTAGGGCTGTGAGTGAGGAATTGGATGCAGTGCTAGGAGCTAGGGTTTAGGGCTTGGAGCTAGGGTTTAGGGCTTGGAGCTAGGGTTTAGGGCTCAGCATTAGGGCTTAGGGCTAGGCGGAAAATTTTAGGGCTCGGGATTAGGACTCTGAGTGTGGATTTGGGGTGTAGTGCTAGGGTTTAGGGCTGGGAGCTCGGGTTTAGGGCGTGGAGTTAGGGTTTAGGGTTTAGGGTTTAGGCGTTAGGATGTAGGTCACGGGTTTAAGGCTCAGAACGCGGGTTTACTGTGTAGAGCTAGGGTTTAGGGCTGGGAGCTAGGGTTTAGGTTTGGGATCTTGGGGTTAGGGATTGGAGCTAGGGTTTAGGGCTCAGCATTAGGGTTTAAGGCTAGGTGTAAGGGTTTAGGGCTCTGGTTTAGGGCTGTGAGTGAGGAATTGGGATGCAGTGCTAGGAGCTAGGGTTTAGGGCTTGGAGCTAGGGTTTAGGGCTTGGAGCTAGGGTTTAGGGCTCAGCATTAGGGCTTAGGGCTAGGCGGAAAATTTTAGGGCTCGGGATTAGGACTCCGAGTGTGGAATTGGGGTGTAGTGCTAGGGTTTAGGGCTGGGAGCTAGGGTTTAGGGCTTGGAGCTAGGGTTTGGGTTATGGAGCTAGGGTTTAGGGCTTTGCATTAGGGTTTAGGGCTAGGCGTAAGGGTATAGGGCTTGGGTTTAAGAACCTGAGTGTGGAATTGGGGTGTAGAGCTAGGGTATAGGGCTGGGGAGCTAGGGTTTAGGGCGTGGAGTTAGGGTTTAGGATTTAGGCGTTAGGATGTAGGTCACGGGTTTAAGGCTCAGAACGCGGGTTTACTGTGTAGAGCTAGGGATTAGGGCTGGGAGCTGGGGTTTAGGTTTGGGAACTTGGGGTTAGGGATTGGAGCTAGGGTTTAGGGCTCAGCATTAGGGTTTAAGGCTAGGTGTAAGGGTTTTAGGGCTCTGGTTTAAGGCTGTGAGTGAGGAATTGGGATGCAGTGCTAGGAGCTAGGGTTTAGGGCTTGGAGCTAGGGTTTAGGGCTTGGAGCTAGGGTTTAGGGCTCAGCATTAGGGCTTAGGGCTAGGCGGAAAATTTTAGGGCTCGGGATTAGGACTCTGAGTGTGGATTTGGGGTGTAGTGCTAGGGTTTAGGGCTGGGAGCTCGGGTTTAGGGCGTGGAGTTAGGGTTTAGGGTTTAGGGTTTAGGCGTTAGGATGTAGGTCACGGGTTTAAGGCTCAGAACGCGGGTTTACTGTGTAGAGCTAGGGTTTAGGGCTGGGAGCTAGGGTTTAGGTTTGGGATCTTGGGGTTAGGGATTGGAGCTAGGGTTTAGGGCTCAGCATTAGGGTTTAAGGCTAGGTGTAAGGGTTTAGGGCTCTGGTTTAAGGCTGTGAGTGAGGAATTGGGATGCAGTGCTAGGAGCTAGGGTTTAGGGCTTGGAGCTAGGGTTTAGGGCTTGGAGCTAGGGTTTAGGGCTCAGCATTAGGGCTTAGGGCTAGGCGGAAAATTTTAGGGCTCGGGATTAGGACTCTGAGTGTGGATTTGGGGTGTAGTGCTAGGGTTTAGGGCTGGGAGCTCGGGTTTAGGGCGTGGAGTTAGGGTTTAGGGTTTAGGGTTTAGGCGTTAGGATGTAGGTCACGGGTTTAAGGCTCAGAACGCGGGTTTACTGTGTAGAGCTAGGGTTTAGGGCTGGGAGCTAGGGTTTAGGTTTGGGATCTTGGGGTTAGGGATTGGAGCTAGGGTTTAGGGCTCAGCATTAGGGTTTAAGGCTAGGTGTAAGGGTTTAGGGCTCTGGTTTAGGGCTGTGAGTGAGGAATTGGGATGCAGTGCTAGGAGCTAGGGTTTAGGGCTTGGAGCTAGGGTTTAGGGCTTGGAGCTAGGGTTTAGGGCTCAGCATTAGGGCTTAGGGCTAGGCGGAAAATTTTAGGGCTCGGGATTAGGACTCTGAGTGTGGATTTGGGGTGTAGTGCTAGGGTTTAGGGCTGGGAGCTCGGGTTTAGGGCGTGGAGTTAGGGTTTAGGGTTTAGGGTTTAGGCGTTAGGATGTAGGTCACGGGTTTAAGGCTCAGAACGCGGGTTTACTGTGTAGAGCTAGGGTTTAGGGCTGGGAGCTAGGGTTTAGGTTTGGGATCTTGGGGTTAGGGATTGGAGCTAGGGTTTAGGGCTCAGCATTAGGGTTTAAGGCTAGGTGTAAGGGTTTAGGGCTCTGGTTTAGGGCTGTGAGTGAGGAATTGGGATGCAGTGCTAGGAGCTAGGTTTAGGGCTTGGAGCTAGGGTTTAGGGCTTGGAGCTAGGGTTTAGGGCTCAGCATTAGGGCTTAGGGCTAGGCGGAAAATTTTAGGGCTCGGGATTAGGACTCCGAGTGTGGAATTGGGGTGTAGTGCTAGGGTTTAGGGCTGGGAGCTAGGGTTTAGGGCTTGGAGCTAGGGTTTGGGTTATGGAGCTAGGGTTTAGGGCTTTGCATTAGGGTTTAGGGCTAGGCGTAAGGGTATAGGGCTTGGGTTTAAGAACCTGAGTGTGGAATTGGGGTGTAGAGCTAGGGTATAGGGCTGGGAGCTAGGGTTTAGGGCGTGGAGTTAGGGTTTAGGATTTAGGCGTTAGGATGTAGGTCACGGGTTTAAGGCTCAGAACGCGGGTTTACTGTGTAGAGCTAGGGATTAGGGCTGGGAGCTGGGGTTTAGGTTTGGGAACTTGGGGTTAGGGATTGGAGCTAGGGTTTAGGGCTCAGCATTAGGGTTTAAGGCTAGGTGTAAGGGTTTAGGGCTCTGGTTTAAGGCTGTGAGTGAGGAATTGGGATGCAGTGCTAGGAGCTAGGGTTTAGGGCTTGGAGCTAGGGTTTAGGGCTTGGAGCTAGGGTTTAGGGCTCAGCATTAGGGCTTAGGGCTAGGCGGAAAATTTTAGGGCTCGGGATTAGGACTCTGAGTGTGGATTTGGGGTGTAGTGCTAGGGTTTAGGGCTGGGAGCTCGGGTTTAGGGCGTGGAGTTAGGGTTTAGGGTTTAGGGTTTAGGCGTTAGGATGTAGGTCACGGGTTTAAGGCTCAGAACGCGGGTTTACTGTGTAGAGCTTAGGGTTTAGGGCTGGGAGCTAGGGTTTAGGTTTGGGATCTTGGGGTTAGGGATTGGAGCTAGGGTTTAGGGCTCAGCATTAGGGTTTAAGGCTAGGTGTAAGGGTTTAGGGCTCTGGTTTAGGGCTGTGAGTGAGGAATTGGGATGCAGTGCTAGGAGCTAGGGTTTAGGGCTTGGAGCTAGGGTTTAGGGCTTGGAGCTAGGGTTTAGGGCTCAGCATTAGGGCTTAGGGCTAGGCGGAAAATTTTAGGGCTCGGGATTAGGACTCTGAGTGTGGATTTGGGGTGTAGTGCTAGGGTTTAGGGCTGGGAGCTCGGGTTTAGGGCGTGGAGTTAGGGTTTAGGGTTTAGGGTTTAGGCGTTAGGATGTAGGTCACGGGTTTAAGGCTCAGAACGCGGGTTTACTGTGTAGAGCTAGGGTTTAGGGCTGGGAGCTAGGGTTTAGGTTTGGGATCTTGGGGTTAGGGATTGGAGCTAGGGTTTAGGGCTCAGCATTAGGGTTTAAGGCTAGGTGTAAGGGTTTAGGGCTCTGGTTTAGGGCTGTGAGTGAGGAATTGGGATGCAGTGCTAGGAGCTAGGGTTTAGGGCTTGGAGCTAGGGTTTAGGGCTTGGAGCTAGGGTTTAGGGCTCAGCATTAGGGCTTAGGGCTAGGCGGAAAATTTTAGGGCTCGGGATTAGGACTCCGAGTGTGGAATTGGGGTGTAGTGCTAGGGTTTAGGGCTGGGAGCTAGGGTTTAGGGCTTGGAGCTAGGGTTTGGGTTATGGAGCTAGGGTTTAGGGCTTTGCATTAGGGTTTAGGGCTAGGCGTAAGGGTATAGGGCTTGGGTTTAAGAACCTGAGTGTGGAATTGGGGTGTAGAGCTAGGGTATAGGGCTGGGAGCTAGGGTTTAGGGCGTGGAGTTAGGGTTTAGGATTTAGGCGTTAGGATGTAGGTCACGGGTTTAAGGCTCAGAACGCGGGTTTACTGTGTAGAGCTAGGGATTAGGGCTGGGAGCTGGGGTTTAGGTTTGGGAACTTGGGGTTAGGGATTGGAGCTAGGGTTTAGGGCTCAGCATTAGGGTTTAAGGCTAGGTGTAAGGGTTTAGGGCTCTGGTTTAAGGCTGTGAGTGAGGAATTGGGATGCAGTGCTAGGAGCTAGGGTTTAGGGCTTGGAGCTAGGGTTTAGGGCTTGGAGCTAGGGTTTAGGGCTCAGCATTAGGGCTTAGGGCTAGGCGGAAAATTTTAGGGCTCGGGATTAGGACTCTGAGTGTGGATTTGGGGTGTAGTGCTAGGGTTTAGGGCTGGGAGCTCGGGTTTAGGGCGTGGAGTTAGGGTTTAGGGTTTAGGGTTTAGGCGTTAGGATGTAGGTCACGGGTTTAAGGCTCAGAACGCGGGTTTACTGTGTAGAGCTAGGGTTTAGGGCTGGGAGCTAGGGTTTAGGTTTGGGATCTTGGGGTTAGGGATTGGAGCTAGGGTTTAGGGCTCAGCATTAGGGTTTAAGGCTAGGTGTAAGGGTTTAGGGCTCTGGTTTAGGGCTGTGAGTGAGGAATTGGGATGCAGTGCTAGGAGCTAGGGTTTAGGGCTTGGAGCTAGGGTTTAGGGCTTGGAGCTAGGGTTTAGGGCTCAGCATTAGGGCTTAGGGCTAGGCGGAAAATTTTAGGGCTCGGGATTAGGACTCTGAGTGTGGATTTGGGGTGTAGTGCTAGGGTTTAGGGCTGGGAGCTCGGGTTTAGGGCGTGGAGTTAGGGTTTAGGGTTTAGGGTTTAGGCGTTAGGATGTAGGTCACGGGTTTAAGGCTCAGAACGCGGGTTTACTGTGTAGAGCTAGGGTTTAGGGCTGGGAGCTAGGGTTTAGGTTTGGGATCTTGGGGTTAGGGATTGGAGCTAGGGTTTAGGGCTCAGCATTAGGGTTTAAGGCTAGGTGTAAGGGTTTAGGGCTCTGGTTTAGGGCTGTGAGTGAGGAATTGGGATGCAGTGCTAGGAGCTAGGGTTTAGGGCTTGGAGCTAGGGTTTAGGGCTTGGAGCTAGGGTTTAGGGCTCAGCATTAGGGCTTAGGGCTAGGCGGAAAATTTTAGGGCTCGGGATTAGGACTCCGAGTGTGGAATTGGGGTGTAGTGCTAGGGTTTAGGGCTGGGAGCTAGGGTTTAGGGCTTGGAGCTAGGGTTTGGGTTATGGAGCTAGGGTTTAGGGCTTTGCATTAGGGTTTAGGGCTAGGCGTAAGGGTATAGGGCTTGGGTTTAAGAACCTGAGTGTGGAATTGGGGTGTAGAGCTAGGGTATAGGGCTGGGAGCTAGGGTTTAGGGCGTGGAGTTAGGGTTTAGGATTTAGGCGTTAGGATGTAGGTCACGGGTTTAAGGCTCAGAACGCGGGTTTACTGTGTAGAGCTAGGGATTAGGGCTGGGAGCTGGGGTTTAGGTTTGGGAACTTGGGGTTAGGGATTGGAGCTAGGGTTTAGGGCTCAGCATTAGGGTTTAAGGCTAGGTGTAAGGGTTTAGGGCTCTGGTTTAAGGCTGTGAGTGAGGAATTGGGATGCAGTGCTAGGAGCTAGGGTTTAGGGCTTGGAGCTAGGGTTTAGGGCTTGGAGCTAGGGTTTAGGGCTCAGCATTAGGGCTTAGGGCTAGGCGGAAAATTTTAGGGCTCGGGATTAGGACTCTGAGTGTGGATTTGGGGTGTAGTGCTAGGGTTTAGGGCTGGGAGCTCGGGTTTAGGGCGTGGAGTTAGGGTTTAGGGTTAGGGTTTAGGCGTTAGGATGTAGGTCACGGGTTTAAGGCTCAGAACGCGGGTTTACTGTGTAGAGCTAGGGTTTAGGGCTGGGAGCTAGGGTTTAGGTTTGGGATCTTGGGGTTAGGGATTGGAGCTAGGGTTTAGGGCTCAGCATTAGGGTTTAAGGCTAGGTGTAAGGGTTTAGGGCTCTGGTTTAAGGCTGTGAGTGAGGAATTGGGATGCAGTGCTAGGAGCTAGGGTTTAGGGCTTGGAGCTAGGGTTTAGGGCTTGGAGCTAGGGTTTAGGGCTCAGCATTAGGGCTTAGGGCTAGGCGGAAAATTTTAGGGCTCGGGATTAGGACTCTGAGTGTGGATTTGGGGTGTAGTGCTAGGGTTTAGGGCTGGGAGCTCGGGTTTAGGGCGTGGAGTTAGGGTTTAGGGTTTAGGGTTTAGGCGTTAGGATGTAGGTCACGGGTTTAAGGCTCAGAACGCGGGTTTACTGTGTAGAGCTAGGGATTAGGGCTGGGAGCTGGGGTTTAGGTTTGGGAACTTGGGGTTAGGGATTGGAGCTAGGGTTTAGGGCTCAGCATTAGGGTTTAAGGCTAGGTGTAAGGGTTTAGGGCTCTGGTTTAAGGCTGTGAGTGAGGAATTGGGATGCAGTGCTAGGAGCTAGGGTTTAGGGCTTGGAGCTAGGGTTTAGGGCTTGGAGCTAGGGTTTAGGGCTCAGCATTAGGGCTTAGGGCTAGGCGGAAAATTTTAGGGCTCGGGATTAGGACTCTGAGTGTGGATTTGGGGTGTAGTGCTAGGGTTTAGGGCTGGGAGCTCGGGTTTAGGGCGTGGAGTTAGGGTTTAGGGTTTAGGGTTTAGGCGTTAGGATGTAGGTCACGGGTTTAAGGCTCAGAACGCGGGTTTACTGTGTAGAGCTAGGGTTTAGGGCTGGGAGCTAGGGTTTAGGTTTGGGATCTTGGGGTTAGGGATTGGAGCTAGGGTTTAGGGCTCAGCATTAGGGTTTAAGGCTAGGTGTAAGGGTTTAGGGCTCTGGTTTAGGGCTGTGAGTGAGGAATTGGGATGCAGTGCTAGGAGCTAGGGTTTAGGGCTTGGAGCTAGGGTTTAGGGCTTGGAGCTAGGGTTTAGGGCTCAGCATTAGGGCTTAGGGCTAGGCGGAAAATTTTAGGGCTCGGGATTAGGACTCTGAGTGTGGATTTGGGGTGTAGTGCTAGGGTTTAGGGCTGGGAGCTCGGGTTTAGGGCGTGGAGTTAGGGTTTAGGGTTTAGGGTTTAGGCGTTAGGATGTAGGTCACGGGTTTAAGGCTCAGAACGCGGGTTTACTGTGTAGAGCTAGGGTTTAGGGCTGGGAGCTAGGGTTTAGGTTTGGGATCTTGGGGTTAGGGATTGGAGCTAGGGTTTAGGGCTCAGCATTAGGGTTTAAGGCTAGGTGTAAGGGTTTAGGGCTCTGGTTTAGGGCTGTGAGTGAGGAATTGGGATGCAGTGCTAGGAGCTAGGGTTTAGGGCTTGGAGCTAGGGTTTAGGGCTTGGAGCTAGGGTTTAGGGCTCAGCATTAGGGCTTAGGGCTAGGCGGAAAATTTTAGGGCTCGGGATTAGGACTCCGAGTGTGGAATTGGGGTGTAGTGCTAGGGTTTAGGGCTGGGAGCTAGGGTTTAGGGCTTGGAGCTAGGGTTTGGGTTATGGAGCTAGGGTTTAGGGCTTTGCATTAGGGTTTAGGGCTAGGCGTAAGGGTATAGGGCTTGGGGTTTAAGAACCTGAGTGTGGAATTGGGGTGTAGAGCTAGGGTATAGGGCTGGGAGCTAGGGTTTAGGGCGTGGAGTTAGGGTTTAGGATTTAGGCGTTAGGATGTAGGTCACGGGTTTAAGGCTCAGAACGCGGGTTTACTGTGTAGAGCTAGGGATTAGGGCTGGGAGCTGGGGTTTAGGTTTGGGAACTTGGGGTTAGGGATTGGAGC